>NC_056725.1:1414240825-1414270825 GCF_019279795.1 Protopterus annectens
TAATTAAAAAAACACAAGGTTTAAAAAAAGGGAAAAAAACCCAAAAAAAAAAAAAAGTCTTGTACATCTTTAATTAGTAAGGCCATACAAACAATAGCAGTTTAAACAAATGGTATAATGCAATTTTCTGGTTAATGAGTTTTTTTTTTTTTTTTTGGTTAATGCGACTACCCAGTGTTTCTTTAAATAAGCCATATGAAATGCAACAAGACTTTGAAATGATTACAGTGAGAAAAACTAACTTAAATTAAGCTCCACAATGTAAATTCTTACTCTGCACTACAGAGCAATTTGGTGTAGTAGCCTAAAGAATTACAAAAAAAAAATTGTACTTGGCCATTGCTAGGAAAGTGGAACAAAGTTTCCCACAGCTAATCCTACCCGAGAGGTTAAAGGATAAGGATCCAGAAGCCCCTGGAGAATGGTCCTAGCAAAACCTGCTCTGGACCTTGAAAAGGAACACAGTTTTTAGTGCTTTTTGAAGGTATGAACGAAGGACCAGGCTTACTGCCTCTAGAATGCTTCTAGAGTCCATCCCTTTCCAATGTTCTATCAACAATAAGGCCCCAGTCAAGTGAGCCTTAACCTTGTCTTGAAGAGATTTACTGTGGCGAAAGTAACCAAAAATAATAGCAGAGGACAATCATCATGCAACAGTTTGCTTAGAGACAGGCTTACCTTTCTTAGCCCCCATATATGAGACAAAGAGCTGTTCAGCATTCTTAAAGGGCTTAGTTCTTGTCAAGGTAGTACTGAGCTGCCTGTGCGCATCCAAGGTATGTAGAATCTTTTTCTCCTTAATTTTTTGTACCAAAAAAGAACACTGGGCGACTAATGCCTTGATGCAAGGTAAATTCATAAACAACTATGGGTATGAGTGATGGATTACTGTGTAACACAATCCTGTGTTTGTGGGGGAAAAAAAAAAAAAAAAAAAAAAGCAGATAGGATTGTTCCACAACAGCTCGAAGCCCAGGGACTTGCCTTTGCAGATGTCAGAACAAAGAGTAACAGTCTTCCAGGTAGTGAACCATAAAACAAGCAAAGGCAGGTTCGAAAGGAGGAAAGGTACATTTTTCAAGAACAATGCAGAAATACTGACAAGGAGAAATTTACCTTTGTGGGGGTCTCATAAAACTCTCCTTTCATTAACTGTTTGACCATAAAAAAGGCAAAAGAGGGGGGTCCATAAGCAGATGAGCCGAGATGGCCACAAGATGCACTTTGATAGAAATTATTTTTCATAAACTTAAGAGCAGCACAAAAATGTTTAAAACCAGAGGGGTTGAAACCCTTTCAAGACCTGTGTTACTGGTTATGTATTACCTGGAAAATCTCCTAGTTGTAAAATGTAAAGTTTACTAGTTGCAGGTTTTCTCTCCTTAAACAACACCTGCTGACATCGTTATAGAACAAGTACCTTAAAGGTATCAAAATAGGACCTATCCAAGCTATCAGCTGCAATTGCTCTAAGATGGAGTGTACAATTTGCCCTGATACTGTGTGAGCAGATCCAGATTGTGAGGAAGCTTGTGGTAACTGCCCTTGGCCAATTTCATTAAAAGGGAGAACCAACTTTACCTGGGCCAAAGGGGGTTATCGCAATAAACTCTGGTAATTATTTCTAAATCTTTATACCTTGGAAATCATTAGAAAGGATGAAACGAACTCCAACAGGTGCAGTGTGTAAATAAAACCAGTAATCAAAAGATGAAAAACACACTAGAGGAGGGTCCCAATAGATAAAAATAAACACTATTAGAAACTAATTAAAGTATTGAGCACTTTCGTCCCCCAACAACCAGGGACTTCATCAGAATACAAATGCAAATGTATACCTAGGTTTCTGAAATGCTCTGCACAATTACATAATTAACCTGCCTAGATTACTTAATGCAATATTGTCCATTTCACCAAATATATCAAGACCTCACTATATCAAAACCTGTCTAAATATCATAAAGAGAATGTGTATATACACCACTAAAAAAATGAACCTAAAAAAAAAGTTAAAATCATATGTTAATAAGGAACGTCACAATTATTATAATTTATTCAACCTGGTCTTAAGTACTACACAGCAATAGAAATGGCATCATTTAAACTTGGGTGTATATACACAAATTATCTATGATACTTAGAGAAGTTTTTATACAGTTAGTTCTTGATATATTTGGTGAAATGAGAAACATCGCTTTAAGTAATTTAGGCAGGTTAACTATGCTACTGTTGATTAATTGTGCAGAGAATTTAAGAAACCTGGGTACGTGTTTGCATTTGTATTCTGATGAAGTCCCTGGCTGTTGTGGGACAAAAGCGCTCCATACTTTAATTCGTTTCTAATAAAGTATTTATTTTTTATCCATTGGGGCCCTCCTCTAGTGAGTTTTTAAACTTTTGATCATTAGAAAGGATGGAAATGCATACAGGAACATTCCCGACCATGGAATGCGTGTGTCTATCTATTATCCAAACAAGGCTGGAAGGGCATCTTCAACAGAATTTTTTCAGTTGTCTAAACTGAAAGGAAGCAAAACAGATCTACTTGAGGTGTTCCCCCCACCTGGATCAAGTTCTGGAAGACCTCCACATGGAGCTTTCACTCGTGAGGGTCTGTTCAGGATCTGCTTAGTTTGCCTGCCACTGTGTTTTCAGTACTGATACCTGGAAATCCAAGGAATGAAGGGCTGGATCCAACAAATCTTCAAGTGCCAGTGAATTTTTCTCATGTGTAGTCTGGCTAGTGGCATCCATTACTGACACCATGGAGGTTTAGAACTTTACAGTTTCTTGCCAAGACCATGTCTAGGAGAGCGAGAAATCCAAGAAGATGCCATGTCAGAACTCTGTCCTCTTGTACAATCACCATCTGTTTAGTATGCCTATCAAACACCCCAGGAAACAATTAATTGAGAGGGTGATGGGAAAGACTTTTGAACGTTTAATTTGAAGCCCAATTGAGAAAAGAGGGATGCAACCTTGTCAATTTCCACAAATCAGTAGGTTGTCTAAATAATGAAAAATGTTAATGCCTGGGGTTCTGCAACAGCCAACCATTGAGGCTAGACACTTGGTAAACACGAGATGCAGCAGACGGCCCATAGAATAACACAGGAAACTGACAATGGAAGCCAGACTCATGCTTCTACCATATGATGAAGCACAAGAGGAAACAACTTTCTCTGGTCTGATTGGTTTGGGAGAATTCCCCTGAAAGGGGGATAATTCTCTCTCCACTCCAAAGTGCATCTTCTCCAAATTCATCTCAGAACTCACTTGACAGACTACTTGGGGCCAGGCTACAGGGTTGAGAGAGTGCCTGGAGGAAGGAGGAAGAGAAGGAGGGGCAGTGGTGGGGGTAGGTGTGTGCTCTGTGACTCTGCATAGGCATTCCTTTTCCAGGGGGTCGATTCTTTTTTGGAAAGGAACTCCTTGCTTGGTTTTGAAGAAATACCCTCCTTCCATTTCCCTTTCCTTTTAGGTCCCAGATTATTTGTTCTGCAACTTCAAGGAAGATGTTCTGTTTTGGGAGAACATTGGTGCATGAAACATCCTAGATACCCCCATGCATTAACTCACCTCTG
Organism: Protopterus annectens; assembly: GCF_019279795.1. Taxonomy (NCBI): domain Eukaryota; kingdom Metazoa; phylum Chordata; order Ceratodontiformes; family Protopteridae; genus Protopterus; species Protopterus annectens. Next base: position 1,414,244,410 of record NC_056725.1, read on the forward strand.
TCATCCCACTGTTTGAGAACCTGTGTAACAGAAGGCTTAAACACCAATTTAGAATATAAACATGCATTCAAAGTATTGTTTAAATTATAGAAGTGGGATTATGTAACCAAGCATACACTCTCAATACAACCAAAGTAACATTTTGCAACTATATGACACTCAAGTACACCTCTCAAAGTAGGTTGCGCAATCTAAGTCAAACTAGAAAATTTAATTTGTACAAGACTTTTTACTCTGCAGGCAATTATGCAACAAAATCATTCAAACTATACACAAGCTGCAAGATAAATTTACAGCACTGATATTTCAAACATTCTAAATACTAGGATTACTGAAAGACATCCTTTTACCCTGAAGATCTAACCATTTTCCCTGTTTATCAGGGGAAACTGGATTAAATGAGCCCAAGGAATTATTATGTTCTGTGGGGGAGACTGCAGCTGGGTCAGTAGTCCAATGAGAAATCAGACTTGTCATATCAGGGGAGACCCTATATTTTGAGCCTTTTTAAGAGACTAGATAATGGTGTCCTTCATGCAGCTTTAAAAACACCTTTCAAGGCTGGTAAAAGATGGAGGATAACCACAGAGTTGGGCATCTCACCCTCTATAAAGGCCATCTATCCTGCTTAGCTCTAAATTAGTTCCTTTCTGATCCTCAGCAAAAACATTACTATATCTAGCAATCATTTGAGAAAAAGTGTACACTTGCTTGGACTTAAGCTCAGGATTCCCTTCTAAATAATCAGAGTGACTAAACTCAGTCTCAAGAAGGAAACCACCACTGTTCTTCATTAGATTTCCCATCATTCTCTGAGACAAAGGTCTCTAGCAAAAGCACTATCGCTATGTATGAGAACACAACCACCAGAATCAGCGATCAGCAGAACACTGAGTGAGGCAACCACATCAAGGCTATAAACAGCTGGAATCAGACTGCCAGCTGCATGATGAAGCTTTTTCTTGTGAAATTCACTACTAGATAAAATATTTTGTGTCCGAGTATTATGTCTGGCAGGAAGTTTCGTAACCCACACTACTGCATATAAAGGGTTCAGATCTCAAATACCTGTTCCAGGTACCAACCAGAACAGCCCTAGAGTATGTGTTACAACCCCATTCCTTAGTGGTCGGCAAAACTACACTACAGGGAGATGGGGGGAAATGCAAGTGGTCTGCGGTAGTGTGCAGTGGCCTGAAAAGAAGAATCACTAACCACAGGCGGAGGTATATTCTTATTTTGTTTTTTAAGATGCAATCGGACTTGACTGGGTGAGGGGTTACCAGTGTTAGATCCATCTAGTCAGGAGAGACAACCAGCCAAAACAATAAAACTGACAGTATTGGATAATGCGTGATAACAACCAATTAAAGTTTCTAAAAATAAGCATGTTCCACACAACTGAACTCTTATCAAACTGTTCTATCATCACAAAAAAATATTCTGAAACATGTTCAGAAATTATTTTACAATTGACAAAAGTTTTTTAAAAAATTTCCAGCGTACAAAGTCCAAACACCAAACCAACCAATGTGCCAAAAAAGAAGTCATGTACTCACCATAACGTTCCATCAGAGTAGTTTTACTTCATTCGTCTTCAACCTGTGGGTCTATGGATACGAATAGGATCTGACACGGCCACATAACTAGCATTTGATCTGAGCTCCAAGCGCCTTCCCTTACCCACAATACCACAAGTCTCCTTCCTCCCTTCAGAATGAGTTTGCTGCTCAGCAAAACACACGCACCCAACTCAACAAGACCTTGAAACTACTGACAGTCCAAAGAATCTTAAACCAAGCATAAGAGGGACCCTTGTGGAATGTATACCTCCCGTATACATGGTAAGGACACTATTGACAAGGTCAGAGGAAGGAGGGGGGAATGGTTGAAGACAAATGAAGTACAACTACTCAGATGGAACGTTCTGGTGAGTACATAACTTCTTTATCTGAAGTAGTTGACTTCATTTGGTCTTCAAACTGTGGACAGAGTCCCCAGCTACCAACACATGGGAGGTCCTCATGGAAGGATATTCCGGAGCACCGCGGAGCCAAAAGATGCCCTGTTCCTGGATACAATGTCCAACTTGTAATGTGAGACGACGGAATGAGATGAACACCAAGTAGTTGCAGAACAAATATCATCCAACAACATCCTGGACCAAAAAGCTGCTGAAGTGGCCACAGACCTTGTGGAATGTGCTTTTACCTGACCTGGAGGGGAAATTCCTTCGATCGAATATGCTCAAATAATGCAATGAGAAATCCAACGAACAATCATCACTTTAGAAATTGGTTTCCCTAAGAATGGTTTTGAGTAAGAAATAAACAACTTATCAGATTATGAAAGGATTTGGTCCTGTGTAAGTAGAATCACAATTGCCTGTGTACATCCAGCAGATGTAAATAGAAGTTATGTTCTTACCATAACGTTCCATGTTAGTTGTCTTCTTCTCGCCTTCTTTCTTGCTGGATGGGTTCGGAGCCGACCTCGGCTCCGACTCGGCCACTCTAAAAGCTCGAGAGTTGGTTCCACTGGCTCAAGGCTCCCCTTATATCCCACAATGCTAGGCGGTATTACCTCAGATCTCGTTTGTAAGCTAGGCCCAGCCAATAATAACTCCAGAACCACTGGAAACGGGAAAACCCACCTCTATAAAAGGACAGGAAAAAGGTGACCTGAAAACCTGATGAAGGAATATATGCACAGAATAGCATATACCTATATACAATAGAGGTGGTAGCAAGAGAGGTCACAATCAAACTCCTCTAGGTCTGTCCAGGCTAGGGGGAAGGAGGGTGGGGCCTTAAGAAAGAAGGCGAGAAGAAGACAACTAACATGGAACGTTATGGTAAGAACATAACTTCTATATGTTAAGTTGTCTATCTCGCCTTCATTCTTGCTGGATGGGACCGCGTCCCTAGCACCTTGTCCCGGGTGGCCTATCGGAACAGACTCTTGAGAACAGTGGAACCAAAGTTAGCTCTATGTCTAGAAGCTAAATCCAACTCTCTATGTCTAGAAGCTAAATCCAACTTATAATGAGAAATGAAAGTGTGAGGAGTAGCCCAAGTAGCCGCTGCACAAATGGTGTCAATAGGCAGCCTGTCTTGGAAGGCTATAGAAGTAGCCAAAGCTCTGGTGGAGTGGGCCTTAGGTTTGTTAGGCAGCTTTTGGTGTCTAATTTCATAAACAAAGGAAATCAGAGATGTTAGCCATCTGGAGAGTGATACCTTCGAAACTGAAAGTCCCTTTCTGCCTTCTGCATAAGAGACAAACAACTGGTCAGTTTTTCTGATCTGTTTGGTCCTATCCAAATAATACCTTAACTGACGATGAACATCTAGCCAATGCAATTTTTGTTCAGACCAGTTAGAAAAATTAGGAAAAAACACAGGGAGGTCAATGTTTTGATTCAGATTTGTCGCAGAGGCTACTTTAGGTAAAAAGGATGGATTGGTCCGTAAGGATACCCTATCTTATGAAACAAAAGATAAGGTGGTCGACTGCTGAGTGCATGAAGCTCTGAGACCCTTCTAGCTGAAGTAATGGCTACCAGAAAGAGAGTCTTCCAGGATAGCAATTTCATTGAACAGGAGGCTGCAGGTTCAAAGGGGAAGAATTAAAGATGTGAGAACTAAATTAAGGTCCCAAGAGGGAGGAGGATTTCTTATAGGAGGTCTAAGAAGAAAAACTCCCTTCAAGAAAGCTTTGCAAAGCTTGTGAGACATGATGGCAGAATCTGAGGTGCCCACATGAAAGTTAGATATAGCTGCCAATTGAACTTTAAGAGTAGAAGGAGATGAACCTGCATGGAAGAGTTCAGCTAGAAAGTCAAGGACTATTTGGATGGAAGCAGTGAAAGGATCTATGTCCCTTCCTTGAGCCCAATAGGCGAAACGTTTCCACTTACTAAGATAAATCTTCCGAGTGGAAGATTTATGGGAAGCTATCAAAATATCTCGAGCAGAGTGAGATATTTGAGGAAGCCTGGCTAAGGTTGGAATTGGAGGAACCAAGCAGTGAGGTTCAGAGAGGGGAGGGAGCGATGTAACTGACCCGATTGATGGATCAAAAGATCTGGAACTAGGTCCAGATGCCAAGGTTGCTCCAACAGAAATTGATGTAGAAAGGGGAACCAAACCTGTCGAGGCCAGTAAGGAGCAATGAGGATCAATGAGGCCTTCTGAGCGATAGCTTTCTGCATCACTTGAGAAATTAGTGGGAAGGGAGGAAATGCATACAGAAGTCCCCGGGGCCAAACTTGGATTAGAGCGTCTCTGCTGGGCTGGCCTGGTAACGGGAATAGGGTGAAATAATCTCTGCACTTGCTGTTTTGGGGAGTAGCAAAAAGGTCGCAGAAAGGCTGACCCCACTTGAGAAAAATTTTTTCCAAAATAGAATCTTTCAGAGACCACTCGTGAGGCATGAGGATAGCTCTGCTCAACTTGTCCGCGATTAGATTGGACTTCCCGGGGATGTGCATTGCTATCAGAAAACGCCGAGAAGAAATCGCCCATTGCCACAGTGAGTGCTTCTCGACATAGGGGATAGGACCTGGTTCCGCCTTGTTTGTTGATATACCACACTACAGACATGTTGTCCGTCTGGATTGCTATCGTTCCCAAGGGAAGAGAGTCTTGAAGGGCTTGCAACGCTAAAAGCACTGCTCTCATCTCTAGAACATTTATATGCAAGTGGCGTTCGTCTGGTTGCCATATGCCCTGGACTGTTCTGCCCTGATAATGCCCCCCCCACCCGATCAGGGAGGCGTCCGTTGTCAGAGTAGCAACCGGAGGAGGAACAAAGGGCCTTCCAGGAAGAGCTGGGGGGAAGAAATCCACCAAAGAAGATGATTCTTGCATGCTTGCGTAATCATAATGGTGTGGGACATCGGAAGTTGTTGGTACGACCATTGTGTGAAGAGCATCCATTGAAGGATTCTCATGTGGAATCTGGCTAACAGAAGTAGAGGGATAGCAGCCGCCATAATCCCCAGTACTTTCAGAACTAATCTGGCTTTGACTCTGTTGCTGTGGTACAGAAGGGAGACCAGTTTGCGTATGTCTGCTATTCTTTGGTCTGTTAGTCTCGCAGACATGTTGACTGTGTCTAGATTTGCGCCTATGAAGGTAATAGCACGACAAGGCGACAAAACAGACTTTTCGCAATTTATTGAGATGCCTAACTTTTGACAAATGCGAAAGGTGTAGTCTCTGGCCTTTAGAAGAAGATGCTTGGTAGGAGCTGTGAGGAGCCAGTCGTCCAAATATGGAAACCCCTGGAATCCTTGACGTCTCAGGTGAGAAGCTACCACTGCCATGCATTTGGTAAACACCCGGGGGGCAGTGGTGAGACCAAAGGGCAGGGCTCTGAACTGAAAGTGACTGGTTCCCAGCCGGAAGCGGAGGAATCTCCTGGAGCGTATGTTCATTTTTATATGATAGTACGCATCCTGGAGGTCTATAGAGCACATCCAGTTTTCCTTTCCCAATAGGGGTAGGATGGATTGTAGTGTGACCATCCGAAATCTTGTTTTCTTGACCGACTTGTTCAAGATACTGAGATCCAAAATGGGTCTCCAGTCCCCTGTTTTCTTTGGAACCAAAAAGAATTTTGAGTAGATTCCGGATCCTTGCTGGTCTGCTGGCACTGGCTGAATGGCTCTTTTTGCAAGCAACTTTGCTATTTCCAATGCTGCTTGATCCCTTTGAGCGGGTGGAACATCTGGAAGGGATTTTTTTGATTGATTTGGAATACGAAAGAACGGAATGGAACAGCCTTCGGAAATGATGGACTGTACCCACTTGTCTTGAGTTAGGGATCGCCAGGCTTCTGGGTACAGTGACAATCTTCCCCCGACTGCCTCCGAAGGTGGACAGTCGGGCAACACCTCAGGGATGCTGGAAGGGCTTATCGGTAAAGGTTTCTCGATTGCCCTGGTTCTGGACCTCCCTGCCTCTAGGGCGGCGTCTACCATTATTGTTCCCCCTCTGCCTCTGGAGGAACAGACTCTGTCGTCAGGCAAAGTCCCTTGAGATTGTTTGGAACCACATTTTCTCACTTTTCTGGCCTTTGGGGTAAGGCCTAGAAGGAGTAGAAAAACGGACTCCGACGGCAGAAAGAGTTTTGCCATCCGTCTCGCACCTCGTCAAGGTTTCTTTCACTTGAGGACCAAAGAGAGATGATCCATCAAACAGGGAATTAGTGAAAGACGTTTTAAAGGGGTCCGCAAAATTGCATAGCCGCATCCAGGCATGCCGGCGTAAGGCGACACCTGTCCCTGCGGCTCTGCTCGCTCCATCCGCCGCATATGAAAGGAGGCGCATGGAGGAGTTAGCTATAGAATTTAGGGTAGCCAGCTGAGCGTTCATCCTGTCCTGAAAACCCGCAGCTGTAGGGTCCTTCAACATCTCACTCGCTTCTTTGATCAAGTCTCTTTGAAGACGAGTGAAATGGCATAGGTAGTTCAGTGAACGCATAGCAAAGGTCGCTGACGAAAACATCCGCTTCCCATACCTGTCCATAGACCTAGATTCCTTGTTAGGAGGATGGACAGGTACCGAAGGATCAGCTAGTTCCTTCTTAGTGGCAGCTGCTACCACCATAGCATCCACAGAAACTCCCTTGGTCAGAAATTGCTTATCCGCTGGTGCTGTGATAAACTTTGAAGGTCTCCTGGGGGAGGGGTCCACTGAGTCAGGAGCCGTCCAAGCCTTTTTTGCTACCACCTGCATGAGGGGGTCAAAGGGGGGGGGGGGACACCCAGGAGGTGGAAGGGCGAGAGCCAAACGCCTCAAGATACACAGATTCATCCTCCGAAGGGTTAAGGGCTGGCCAATTTCCCCTCCGTTTCAGGATCTCTAGAATGTCTGCAAAGGAGACATCTTCAGAAGGGGAATGGGGGGAACCCTCGGAATCCTCTAAATCTGTGTCAGAGGTGACAGACTCAGGTGAGTCTATGTGCTTCCTCTTACACTTTCTCTTCCTAGGAGGCTCCCCTGCCAATTCAGGAGAGGCCTCGGAAGAGGATGAGATCCCCACAGGGGATTCTTGAGGAGCTGGCTCTCTGCGGTCTGGGATGAGGGAGTGAGTAGACATAACCTGAGGCACCGAAGAGGGATGGGTGGACGGAGCAGACTGTGGAGTTGAACCAGGTTCCAACACACTCCGCATGACCTCGAACGCACCCCTGTCAGGCAGAGCCAGAGGTCCCGCTCCAAAGCTGAGAACCCCTCGGCACCGACAGTGATGGCTCGAGGCCGATGTCGGAGCCGAACTCACCAGCGCCGAAGCACCGAGAGGGAGGCGGGTCGGACAAGGGTCCGATGCCACTCACCCCTCGAGCCGACGAGGAAGTCCGCCGAGATCCTCCCAAGGAAGAAATCGGAGCCGACGGAACCGAAGACAATTGTATCGGTTCCGACGCTACCACAGTCTCGGTTCCGAAACGCCCCGGCTCCGAGCTCAAAGGAGTCGGAGGAGGAACATTTTGAGGGATAGGGTCAAGCATTGACTGATGAGTCGGGCTCTGAAGCATTTGGGCCAGTGCCTCGGACTTAAGAAGTCGACTCACTACCCTCTGAAGGTCATGATCCGAAAGCCTCGATGATCTAGAGGAGTGAGATCTATGGCTCCGTTCAGACAGCAAGGGAGACGCTGGAGCCGAATGAACGGAGCCAAGGGATGGTGACCTAGACCTCTTTCTAGATGTCAGTTCAGATGGTCTGATCGGAGCTGACCCAGGAATTTCCAATGCCTCGGCTCCAGCCGGAGCCGAGGGAAGCACAGAAGCTGCAGTCCGAGACTCATCGGCTCCAGCCAGAGCCAATGTAGCAGTAGGTTTCGAAGCCTTAGGCCTCGACTCAGAAGCTGGAGTCGAGGACCTAGAAGCCTTAGAGGGTTTGCCCGAAGTAGCAGTAGGGGAACCCTCAGGCTTAAGCAAACCTCTTAAAATAAGTTTGTTTTTTCTTTCCTGCAGGACTCTAGGGCTGAAGCCATGGCATACAGCACAAGAGTCCTGCAGGTGTAAAGGTCCCAGGCAGTATACACAAGAAGTGTGACCGTCTGTCAGAGACATTTTCTGACAGCACGAGTCACACTTCTTGAAGCCTGAGACCTTTGACTCCTTAGACATTTTCAAAGGAAAGTGTAACCACACACACAAACACACCGATTACACTGTCCACAAGGTTAACTAAAAAAAAGGATAGTTCTTTTTAGATCCCTAAAAAAAAAAACACATACACTCCACTAAGGGGATGGAAGGGCCCGAAGGCCTGAGAAGAACAACTAATAAGTTCTTGTGGAAAAAGGGTGGAAAAACAGGGAGGAAAGGGTCAAAATCCACTAAGTTAAGGGAATTAACTATAAAAAACTAAACTAAGGGGGTTTAATTTAACTATAGATTAATCTATAACAACTGACCTGAAGCCGGTAGAAACCATACACCTCGATCGCTGTAGCGGCAAACGAGATCTGGGGTAATACCGCCTAGCATTGTGGGATATAAGGGGAGCCTCGAGCCGGTGGAACCAACTCTCGAGCTTTTAGAGTGGCCGAGTCGGAGCCGAGGTCGGCTCCGAACCCATCCAGCAAGAATGAAGGCGAGATAGACAACTTAACATTTTATATTCTCTCTTGTTCTGGAAATTAGGAAAAAAGACAGGAAGATTGATGGTCTGATTAATATTGGCTTCCAACGCTACCTTGGGATGGAAGGACGGATTAGAGCACAGGGAAACCCTGTTCTTATGAAAAATCATGCAAGGAACTTTGATGGATAATGCTTGAATTTCCAACATCCGCCTGGCAGACGTAATAGCTACCAAAAAGGCAGTCTTCCAAGACAGATGCTACAAGTCTACTAAAGCTGCAGGCTCAAAGGGAGGGGAGACTAAAGCCTGAAGTACAAAAGTAAGGTCCCATGGAGGTGTAGGATCCTTCACCGGGGGCCTTAAAAGAAAGATACCTTTAAAGAAAATCTTGCAAAGTCTGGAAGAGGCTAATGAAGACATTTTCCAGACGTGAAAATTAGAAATTGCAGCCAGCTGGACTTTGACAGTGGAGGAACTAGCACCTTGCCAAAAGATCCCCGCCAAAAACTCTAATACTGTGGAGACAGGAGGTGTAAAGGGATCCAAATCCCACTGAGAGGCCCATATGGAGAACCACTTCCACTTGCTACAATATAGCCTTCTGGTGGAAGATTTGTGAGCCGCTACCAAAATGGTTTTAACAGTGTAGGATAAACCAGGAGTCATAATAATCAAGGGACCTGAAGCAGCCAAGCGGTGGGTTTCAGACTGTCCAGGTCTGAGTTTGGAATCCCCGAGGGATGCGAAATGAGATCCAGAACCGGATCCAAGATCCATCGTGGAACTACTAGGTGAAACCAAAGGGAGGGAAACCAGACTTGGCGAGGCAATGAGGATCACGGTGTTCCCCAGCCTGTGAGCTTTCTGAAGAAACTTCAAAGTGAGAGGCAACGGGGGGTAGGCATAAAGAAGACCGAGACCAAGCAGGAACCAATGCATCTCTGGGGTCTTCCTCTGAGGGGGATCAGAGTGAGGAACTCAATGCATTTCGCGTTTGGTGGAGATGTGAAGAGAATGCAGCAAGGCCGACCCCACTTGAGGAAGATCTGCACCGCTACTGAAGGATTTAGAGACCACTCTTAAGGCATCAGGATAGTTCTGCCGAGCCTGTCCGCTAGAATGTTGGACCATTCTGGGATGTGCATTGCCACCAGAAAATGGCCAGTGGAGATCGTCCATTCCCACACTCATGGCTTCGCGACAAGGGATAAGATCTAGTTCCTCCTTGTTTGTTAATATACCAGACTACCTACATGTTGTCTGTCTAAATCTCAATAGTCCCTAGAGGAAGATGGGCATGAAGGGCCTGCAACACCAGAAGAACCACCCTCATCTCCGGGACAAACTGGTCTCGGATGGGGACTTGCTTTGGACTGTCCTTTCCGAGCAATGCCAGCCCCATCCAGCTGGGAGGAGTCTGATCACTGTGGTTTTGGGAAAGGATAAAAGAAAAGGCCATCCCCTGACAAGGTCTGGGGAAAAATCCACCATGGAAGAGTGTCCTTGCAATCCCGGGAGATACAGACTGGATGGGATAATGGGATAATGGTAAATCTAACAGAGACCACTGGACTGCTAGCGTCCACTGAAGAATTTGCATATGTAGTCATGCAAAGGATAGTAGATTGATAGCGGCCACCATGGACTCCAGCGCCCACAGAACGGTCTCTGCTGTGGGAAACGGAGCCTGAAGAATATACAAGACATGTACCCTTAGACTGTGTATCCTTGTTGGAGTGAGGTAAACTTTCATTTGGATAGTATCCAACTGGGCCCCAATGAATTCTAGGGTCTAAACAGGGGCCAGTGACGACTTGCTGAGATTGATGGTGCTGCCCAGTCTGTTTGCTAACAAGAGTAAATAATCCCTGGCTCAGCAAAGCAGATGCTTGGTGGGGGCAGCAAAGAGACAATAGTCCTGGTAAGGGAAGACCCAAGTGCCCTGAAGCCTCAGGTGAGCCACAACTGCCATCACTTTGGTGAACACCCTGGGGGCTGTGGTGAGACCAAATGGGAGGGCTCTGAACTGATAATGAGTGGCCCCCAGCCAGAGAAGGAGAAACCTTCAAGAACACCTGTCCATCTTGATATGATGGAATGCGTCCTGGAGGTCGATCAAGCACATCCAATCTCTGTCCTGCGGGTAGGACAGGATGGAATGAAGAGTGACCATCCGGAATTTCGCCTTGCCTACTGACAGGTTCGACGTGGATAGATCCAGAATGGGTCTTGGGTCCCGTCTTCTTTGGCACCAAAAAGAACCTGGAATAAATGCCTGATCTGGATTGGTCTTGGGGGACAGGTTGGATGATTCGTTTGCTTAGCAACTTTTCTCTCTCTACAACTGCCACCTCCCTTTGTGTGGGTGGGATATCTGGAAGGTAATTCGGTGGGAGAGGTAGTTCAGTGAATGGGATGGAATAACCTCTGAATATAATTTGCAACACCTAACTATCTGTTGTTACTGACCATCATGCCGCTCGATGTAGTGATACATGACCCCCAACTGCCTCTAGAGCTGAGGAGTCGGGCAATCCCTCAAAGCTGCTGTGCTGGTCTGTCCGAGAACGGTTTTTGAGACCCAAAAGTTTCTCTCACCCCCTCTGTCTCTAGGATGGCATTTATCATAACTCCCTTTGCCTCTTGAGGAAGATGAGCCCAGAGTGTCCCGGGAAAATGCCAGAGTCTTCCGGAACCACATCTTCTTTGTCCCTCGCCGATTCCTAGAAAAGGATCTTTGAGGTGGGGAGAAGCAGATCCTGATGGCAGACAGTCTCTTCTCGTCCTTCTCACTTTGGACCAAGGTTTCGCAAACTGACTTCCCAAACAGGGAAGAACCATCATAGGGAGCATTTGCGAATGATGCCTTGAAGAGTTCCAAGAACTGGCAAAGCCAGAGCCAGGCGTGGTGCCTCATAGCAACGGCAGAACCGGCCGCCCTTGTGGCTCCCTTTGTAACATAAGAGAAGATGCATGGACGTATTTGCTACCGCCATAAGAGAGTGGCCAACCTAGTGGAGAAAGTTTTCTTGCCCTCCACCGACATGGACTCCAGGGGCGACTCAGTGAACTCCTTGACCAAGTCTCGCTGCAGTCGAATAACGTGTGCCATATAGTTCAGCACCCTTATAGTAAAGGTCACTGAAGCATACACCCACTTCCCTACACGGTCCATAGTCCTAGATGCCCAGTCAGGAGGATGGACCCTAGAACTCTCCTGTGCAAGCTCTTTCTTCATGGCAGCTGCCACCACCATAGCATCCACTGGGGACCCCTTATTACAAGGAGCCCTGTCTGGTGGGGGGCTAAGGACCTTATCAGGGTGCTTGGGAATGGACTCCACGGTGTTCAGTTCTTTCCATGCCAGAGAGGTTATCAGGTCCACAAGCAATCATGCTGGAGGGTTATCCCAGGAAGTAGATGGGCCTGTGCCGAATGCCTCAAGGAACACAGACTTGTTTGAGCTCGTTTTTTAAGCCGACCCCCCCCCCCCATGGAGTTCCATGATGTTGCCAAAGGAGACATCGGGGGGGGGCCTTACCCTTCCTCCAAGTCGGTGTCTTCGGTAAGGGACTCTGGGAAGGAGCCAAAGTGCCTCCTTTTGCACGTACGTTTGCGAGGAACCTCCTCAGTGGGACTCTCAGGGAGGACCTTGCAAACCTCTTGCTGCTCCTGCAGGGGAGTCTCCTGAGGCAAACCCTACACAGGCTGTTCCTGAGAAGACAGGCAGGTCGGGGCCAAATCAGAGGGAGTCAGGGCTGAGTCCGGGGACGAGATGGTCAAGGGTCGAGACGAACTGGACAGAACTCTCTCCACCACATCAAAGGCCGATGGGGAGCGGACGTTCTGACAGGTGACAATAGGAGCCGTCCCCCTCAGACCTGATAGGGGAGTCTGAGCAGAGACTGCAGGAAACATGATGCCGAGAGGAAGACTGCGCTCTGACAAACTCGTAGCCGACAGCACCCCTTCAGATCTGACTCAGAGGCTATGGCCCCGAGAGCTCTGATCCAATCCCCTCAGACCTGATAGGGGAGTCTGAGCAGAGACTGCAGGAAACGTGATGCCGAGAGGAAGACTGCGCTCTGACAAACTCGTAGCCGACAACACCCCTTCAGATCTGACTCAGAGGCTATGGCCCCCGAGAGCTCTGATCCAATCCGGTCAGATCAGACGCATTCAAAGCAAAGGACGGCGTTGAGGTACAAGATGCCATTAGTGCCAACTCCTGGAACCTGAGAGTCTTCGAATAGTACAGTCTTGTACCTACCATAAATGTAGATGTTAGAGTGTCTTCACTGCTGCAGTCATTACACTTGGGTTATCCTGCCGTCAGGCGGTCCAGCAGTCGGCCAGAGTTCCAAAGTCTTGGTCTTGCGTAGGTTGCTGTAACTTCTTCCCTGACGTCGGTGCGCCAGGTGTATATAAGATGTAGCCAACGCCATTTTCTTCAGTTTTTCTTGCCCCAGATGTCAGGTGCCCCCAAAAGGTAGGCAATACATATTGGTAATTAAACATACAATAAAGCTAAAACAAAACCTTCAGTTCCCAGCAAATATACCACATAGGTAGTATAGGGTTGAAAGGTATAGCTAAGAAAGAGGGGATGGCGGGTGGGAAACCTGGACTGCAGCATTGAAGACACTCTAACATCTACATTTATGGTAGGTACAAAACTGTACTATGTTCATCGTGTTTCACTTCTGCAGTCATTACACTTGGGTTGAATCCCAAAGCTGAGTCAGGGTGGCTGGTTCTATAGAGGATTTGGGGTGGCTATGAGGCACTGCAGTGGCAAAGCCAGCTCTGGATCTAGAATAAAGAGGCAAGTGATAATGCTTGGTAAAGGTGTGCACTGAACTCCAAGTTGCAGCTTCCAAGATATCTTTGGTAGGTACTCCTCTAAGGTAGGCAGTAGAAGTGGCTGTTGCCCTGGTGGAATGTGGTCTAATGTTACTAGGTACAGGTTTCCCATGCTGTGTGTAGCAGAACTGGATACAGTGTCCTATCCACTTTGAAATGGTCTGCTTTGAAATAGCCTTTCCCTGTGATCCTGCAGCATATGCTACAAACAATTGCTCGTTTTTTCTGAAAGCTTTTGTTTTGTCCAAGTAGAAATGTAGTTGTTTGTGTATGTCCAAGGAATGCAGAAGTCTATCCCCTTTATTCTGGGGATTTGGATAAAAAGTTGGCAAGTGAATAGTTTGGTTAAGAGCCACACTGGATACCACCTAGGCATATAAGAAAGGTTTGTTCTTAAAGAAACCCTGTCTTGGTGAAAAATGATGAAAGGCTCCACTGCCATTAGTGCCTGTAACTCTGAGACTCTTCGTACGGAGGTTATTGCCAGAAGCACAGCAGTTTTCCATGATACATATTTTAATTCTGCTGAATTGGCTGGCTCAAAAGGAGGTAAAGTGAGTTTTTCAAAGACACAATTGAGGTCCCAAGTTGGTGCTGGTACTCTCCGGGGCGGTCTTATGTTTTTAGCCCCGCTGAGGTACTGTTTTAGCAATGGATGAGAGAAAATAGGATGATCTGTGTTGTAATGAGCAGAGATGGCAGAGGAGTGGATCTTAATGGATGAGAAGGATAGTCCTTTGTCCAGCATCTCCGTTAAGTATTGTAATATCGGAGGAATATTTGGGACAAGAGGGTCAAAGTTTTGAGCCTGGTTCCAGGAACAGAATCTCTTCCACTTTTCTGAATAAGATTTCCTGGTGCTAGGCCTCCTGGCCTCCAAAATGACATCCATCTGATCATGAAAGGGTTCGCATCAAGATCTAAGGATGTAGTGGTGCCCCTCTACTCTTCCCTCCATCAGACCCTTATTGAGTACAATGCAGCAATTGGAATGTACCTGGCTAGACATCTCCAGCAGCTGGAGAGACCACAAAGGTACCTAACCAAGAGGATTACTGGCCTCAAAACAGTTGCCCTATGCAGCAGGATTGAAAAAGCTAAGACTGTTCTCTGTTGCATACCGCTTTCTCAGAGGCAATCTCTGTCTAACGTACAGAGCCATGTCCAAACCAGAATTGTTGAACATGCTCCATCTTAGCAAAACCAAATCTACTCAAGCTACATGCTCTAGGGATATAAACCTCAACACAACAATGAATAGAACATGCTGGAGGGATAGATGCCCTTCTACATAAGACAGAGCCCCCCTCACTATCACTCTTCAAGAGGAACCTTGATGAGTGGATGGGTAATAGAGTTCACACTGGGGATCACACCAACAGCACTACAAGATAGGGGCCAAGGGTACTAGCTGCTAGTACAAGGGTCTAGGGAACTACTAAAGGGGCGGTGAATACCACACAACGTGGCTGGGCTAATATATGCCTTCGGGCAGATAGCCCAGTACGAACCTATAACAGCTTTAGAGAGAAGTGCTGTCTGCTTGGCTAATGAATCTGCCATGCAGCCAGGTTTAAGGTTTTGAGCTGACTGCAGGATCTGATTGTTTTGTTGAGTCAGAAGGTGCGGAGTTTGAGGTAAAATCCATGGTGGGCCTTGAGCTAAGTTCTTTAAGATTGGGTACCAGTGCTGGCGTGGCCAGTCTGGGGCAATCAGGAACATCTGTGATTTTTCTTGTCTGGCTTTTAGGAGTACCTTTGAAAGGAGAGGCAGTGGTGGGAAGGCATAAACTTTAGGCTTTTCCAGCTGAATGAGAGAGCATCCACTTTCCATGCTTGTGTGAGATAAGTCCTTGGGAAGAATTTTTGTAGTTGGCAATTCAGTGGGGAGGCAAAAAGATCTATGTCTGGGCACCCCCATTTTTGCGCTATCATGTTGAATACTTGTGGATTTAATTTCCACTCGTGAGGATCCATGATGTTGCTGCTTAAGTCGTCTGCCAGAGTATTTTTCTTTCCTGGCAGGAATTGTGCTTGCAGATGAACTTGATAGGTTAGAGCTGTGTTCCACAAGGTCATGGCTCGTCTGCATAGGGGGTAAGAATGAGTGTCCCCTTGTTTATGTACCACATAACTGTGGTGTTGTCTGTCTTTAATAATAGTTGTCCTGGATGCAGAAGGTCCTTGAAAGCTGTTAGGACATTTTGTACAGCCAACATCTGTTTTTGATTGATATGAAGATACATTTGGTCTGCGGTCCACTTGCCCTGAATACATTTTCCTGCCATGTGTGCTCCCCAGGCGTAATCTGTTGATAATGTCTGCCTGGCTGTGGGTAGAGTGAAACGCTGTCCCTTGTTGAGGTGACATGCCTGTGCCCAACATCGAAACTCCTGTTGTAGGCAGGGAATTAGCGGTATTACTGCTTCCAAACTGTGACAGTGTTGAGTCCAAAACACTTTTTAGATACCATTGTAATTTCCTCATATGCAGTCTGGCATATGGAATTAGTAGAATGCAGGATGCCATGAATCCCAAGGCCTGCAGAATTTTTCTTGCAGGGAGTTGGGTCTTTGTTGCCATTAATTGAAAATACTGAGTCAGTTGTCCTTGCTCGTTTGGCATGAGATAAGCCATACGGGCCATTGTATTTAAGCTGGCACCCAGGAATATATCTCTTGTGAGGGCACTAGTTTTTACTTCTTTTCGTTTACTGTGTACCGTAGGCAAATTAGCAACCTTTTTACAAACGCCAGAAGCTTTAGAAGAATGTCCTTGTTCTCTGCTTGAATAAGGCAGTCGTCCGGTATGGATATATTTGAATTCCTTTTTGTCTGCAAAATGCAATTACTGGTGCCAGGCACTTTGTGAAGACCCTGGGTGCAGTAGATAAGCCAAATGGCAGTGCAGAGAATTGGTAATGCATTGAACCAGCTATGAATCTGAGGTATCGTCTGCAATTTTGTCTGATAGGGACATGCAGGTATGCCTCTGAGGTCCAAAGTAACAAGCCAAGCCTTCTTGCCCAGCATGGGAAGAAGCTGCTGTAGTGTCAACATTCTGAATTTCGGAACATCCAGGTAAGTATTTAGAGTAGAAAGGTCTGGTATGGGTCTCCAGGCTTTGTCCTTTTTGGGGACAAGGAAAAGTCTTGAGTAAAATCCTTGTTCCTGCTGTGACACTCTTTGAATAGCTCTCATGTCCATGAGGGCTGTAATTTGTTTTTGTGCCTCTGCCCATTGATTTTGTGGCAGGTTTGGCATTCCTTTTAGCCTTCGTAGAGTGTGACAGTGGAACCTGTAACCTTGAGACACAATATTCAGAACCCATTTGTCTTAGGTGATTGTTTGCCAATTTTGAGAAAAAAGTGCTAGTTTTCCCCCTAAGGGAGCTGCCAAAAGGCAAGTGCTTGGCATTCGAAGGGGGAAGTCATTGGGACTGTTTCCTGTAAGGTTGTGACTTGTCTTCACCTCCTTTTGGGGTTGAAGCACCCCACTGTCGTGGTGTGCAAGAGCCTTGGGGCTGAGATCTGCCTCTTGGGCGTCTGTATCTGCCTCTTTGTGGTCTGTCTGACACTGGAAAGGACCAATTCTTTGAAGGCCAATTTCTGCTAAATCGAGGTGGCTGTACCTGTAAGAAATCCTTCACTGTTTGCACAGATTTTGCCTTATCCTCCATTTTCTTTAATACCTCTTCTGCCTTAACACCAAATAAAATATCCTGCTGCAAAGGAGCATCCAATAATTTTGCCTTAACATGATCTGGTAAACCTTGTTCTTTTAACCAAGCATGCCTTCAAATCACAGAGCCTGTAACTGCTGCTCTACAAGAAGCCTCTAAAGAATCAAAACCACATTGCAGAGTATGTTTTCCCACCTGTTCAGCTGCATGAAATAAATCCTGCATTTCCTTATAGTCAGGAGGTTCTGAACTTGTAATCATTTTCTGTTTTAACAGAAACATTAAATATTGTTGGTATTTAAGCATGTGAAACTGGCAATTTAAAGCTCTCACTGCTAAAGTTGCAGAAGTGTAAAATTTCTTCCCCAATCTGTCTAATGCTCTTGAATCCCTGTCAGAGGGAACTGGATTTTTATCCGTGGAAGCCTTTACCCCTTTGGGACCCTGGGAAATAGTTTCTGGGTCAGCAACAGGGTTTTTATAAAGAAATTTGTGAGAGTCAGGGATTCTGTAGTACCTGTCTGGCCTGACTGGAGCAGGGGACAAAGAATCTGGATTTAAACTGGATTCAGGGAACACATCCATCCACAATATCGAACACTGGCGGAATAGCAAGGGGCCTGTGCTGAGGCAATAATAGAAAGTCTCTGAGCCTTTTCTTGGATTCTGAGTAATCCTGGCCCTCCCAATGGAAATGCTCCCTCATGGTATGTAAAGTTTCCCCAAAAGAGAAATCCTCAGAAAGAGAGGCTGAAGGAATTGATTCTTCAGCATCAGAGTCCTCATAGGGGGGTAAAGAGTATCCCTGGTCTGAAGAGGTATCAGAATATATGGAAACCTGGTCAGAGGAATCATAGTCTGTATCCTGCCTAGGCCTTTTATCAGGAGGGGGATGGGTACCCCTGATCAGAGTAATTAAGTCATCGGCCATTTTGAGCATCTGTTTTTTAGGCATGGAGGCCTGTCCAGGTGAAAGCTGTACTTGCTTCTTTGTGTTTAATGGAGTTTTAGACTTGGCTGCAGTTTTTATGCTAAATTGTGAAGGTCTGAAAACATCCTCAGAAGCCGATGCCTGCTCAGCGACTCTGGACCCATCTGAAGGGTTAGTTTCCATAGACCCAACACCTTGAGTATCCAGAGGCTTAGACATCTCCACGTGGGAGTCTGAGGCGGCCTGTGGCTCTGAGGTAGCGGGTGTCAGGGGCTGGGAAAGCGCCTCACTGAGAACCGGCGACTGGCCTAGAAGAGGCTTCATCATCAGTTTTGAGCCTCGGATGCCTGTCCTTATCCTTGTCTTTGCGTTTTTTGTGTATTCTGGTAGTCGGTTGTTCCGATGGCATGGTATAATTAAATTTTCAGCCAAAGTAATGGCGAGCAAAATCTAACAGGCGTTTAATAGTGCGTTTGTTAAATCTAGCACAAAACTGACAACTAGTGAAGTCGTGGTCTGGGCCTAGGCATGGAATACAGTAAGAATGAAAATCCTTACGAGGTATTTGCTTCCCACAAGAAATACAATTATTAACTTTAACGGACATCGGTCTGAGGCAAGAAAAAGTTTCTCCAATGGGGTATTTAGCTTTATTGAAGACTTCGGTTCTGAAATTCGAATTGAAAATCTCAGGAGTCGGCCGACCGGCACTTGCGAACTGCTTTTGCTTCGGGCACTGCGCGGCAAGAAAGACTGAAGAAAATGGCGTCAGCTGCATCTTATATACCCCTGGCGCACTGACGTCAGGGAAGAAGCGACAGCAACCGACGCCGGACCAAGACTTTTGAACTCTGGCCGACTATGGGACCACCTGACGGCAGGATAACCCAAGTGTAATGACTGCAGCAGTGAAACACGAACATCCAATGGCTACAAAACCGAAGGTCAGATCAGAGAAGGAGTTATTGGAATGAAGAAGGTCTGACAGTTCCTCGCTTCGGACGGAGAGAGGGCAGGTGTGACTCCCATATGGATTTGGATACAGATGAACTTCCGCATCATCCTAGCCATCTATGCCTCACTAAGGGTCAGGAAGAACATGGGAGAGTGGAGCCAGGGAGTACTAGGTCTGGTGGGAGGCTTAGTTTTAGGAGGAGGCCCTGCCGGAGAAGAACAGTCATGTGACCGCTTCCTAGGTCTGTCCTTTTTGTGGCGTCTTTCTCCTTCCCCAGGCCTCTTGGCGGGAGTTTGAGTCCCAGAGGCTTGGGAAGGGGAAGAGGCAGAAGCAGCAGTAGTAGCAGCAGAAGAGGCCGAAGCCGGGGATCCGGAGGTTGCCAGTCCCGAGGCGGAGCTTAGCCCTCCTATCCTCAAGGTCTTACGGGTTGAATCCCGCACAAATTGGACAGGGGGTAAGCAAATGAGCAGCACCCAGGCTATGCACAGTGTGACCATCGGCTGGGGAGAGCTTATGACCACACTTTGTGTACTTTCTAAACTCTGGTTTAGGGATATCAGACATACTCCTAACCAGAAAACACACACACACACACACACACACATTAGAAAGAAGAACTGGGTAAAGAAGGGAAACAAACTTTTTTTTTTTTTTTTTTGTAACATCTGATGCCAAAAAAGGGAAGGTAGGATAAAGAAAGAAAAATAGCACAGAAGGATAGAAAAAGGTGACCCAAAAGCTACTCACTTAGCAAAAAATTGCACAGAGCTCAAAACCCAAAGCTAGCTGTTTCAGCAAACGAGATCTGAAGGGAGGAAGGAGACATGGGGTATTATGGGTAAGGGGAGGAGCTTGGAGCTCGGATCAAATGCTAGTTATGCGGCCATGTCGGAAGCTACTCACTTAGCAAAAAATTGCACAGAGCTCAAACCCCAAAGCTAGCTGTTTCAGCAAACGAGATCTGAAGGGAGGAAGGAGACATGGGGTATTATGGGTAAGGGGAGGAGCTTGAAGCTCGGATCAAATGCTAGTTATGCGGCCATGTTGGATCCGATTCAGCTCCAGAGACCCACAAGGCTGAAGACCAAATGAAGTCAACTACTTCAGATCCAGTGTTATAGGTTCTTTTATGGCAGTTTAATGTGGTTGAAGTGTGTGCAGCTAACTTGTAATAGAAATTTAAATTACATTTGTTTATCAGAGAGTAAAATTGTCACAGTACATTCAAATAACTTAATTTGCCGTAAAATCATGACCCGATGTGTAGAATAGAGTTATACACAATATATTCGTGAAGAAAAAAAAATCCAAGTTTTACAATATTTTACCTTCAAAAGATAAAAATAAAGCAGAACACAAAAGACAGGCACAATTAATTCACAGTTCTGACTGCATGAGACAGCGTCTAGTGTCCAACAGTAACATACAAATTGTTCTTAAAAAAGTACAGTTTTGTACCTACCATAAATGCAGATGTTCGAGTGTATACACTGCTGCAGACATCACACTTGAGTTATCCTGCCATCAGGCGGTCCCGCAGTCGGCCCGAGTTCTAAAGTCTTGGCCCGGTGTCGGTTGCTGTAGCTTCTTCCCTGCCGTCAGTGCGCAAGGGGTATACAAGATGCAGCAGACGCCATTTTCTTCAGTTTTTCTTGCCCCAAATGTCAGGTGCCCCCAGAAAGGTAGGCAATGTAAATTGCTAATAAAACATACATAAGAAAAGCAATCAAATACTTTGTTACCAGCAAATACTTCCCATTAGGCAGCAAAGGGTAGAATACTAGGGTAAGTTGCAGCAAGTAAGAGGGGAAGGAGGGAGGGTAACCTAGACTGCAGCAGTGTATACACTCGAAGATCTACATTTATGGTAGGTACAAAACTGTACTATGTTCATCGTGTTACACTGCTGCAGTCATTACACTTGGGTAGAATCCTAAAACAGAGGTAGGGTGGCTGGTTCTATAAGGCATTAGGGGTGGTTATAAGGCCCTGCAGAACTGAAGGCAAAGCCAGCTCTGGATTTAGAGTAAAGAGGCAGATGGTAATGCTTGGTGAAGGTATGTACAGAACTCCAAGTTGCTGCTTCCAAAATGTCCTTGGTAGGTACTCCTCTGAGGTAGGCAGTTGAAGTGGCTGTTGCTCTGGTGGAATGAGACCTAATGCTGTTAGGTGCAGTTTTCCCATGATGTGTATAGCAGAAACATATGCGATGCCCTATCAATTTTGAAATGGTCTGTTTTGAAATGGCTTTTCCCTGTGTTCCTACAGCATATGATAAAAACAATTGCTCAGTTTTCCTGAAAACTTTAGTTTTGTCCAAGCAGAAGCGTAACTGCCTGTGTATGTCCAAGGAATGCAGTAGTCTCTCCCCTTCATTCTGTGTATTTGGATAAAAAGTTGGCAAGTGAATAGTTTGGTTTAGAGCCACACTTGATACCACCTTTCCCATAAAAGTAGGGTTTGTTCTTAAAGACACCCTGTCTTGGTGGAAAATGATGAAAGGTTCCATTGCCATTAGTGCCTGTAATTCTGAAATTCTTCATGCTAAGGTTATTGCCAGGAACAGAGCAGTTTTCCAAGAGACATATTTTAAGTCTGCTGAGTTAGCTGGCTCAAAAGGAGGTAAAGTAAACGTTTTCCAAGACAAAGTTGAGGTCCCAAGTTGGAGTTGGTGCTCTACGGAGCAGTCTTATGTTTTTAGCCCCTCTGAGGTACTGTTTTACCAAAGGATGAGAAAAAACTAGTGGATCTGGGTTGTAATGAGCAGAGATTCCAGAGGCATGGATCTTAATGGATGAAAAGGAGAGGCCCTTGTCCAGCATCTCAGTCAAGTATTGTAGTATCTGAGGAATATTTGGGACAAGAGGGTCAAGGCTGTGAGCCTGGTTCCAGGCACAGAATCTCTTCCATTTATCCGAATAGGCTTTCCTGGTACTAGGCCTTCTGGCTTCCAGAATGACATCCATAACAGCTTTGGAGAGAGGCATTGTTTGCTTGACTAAGGAATCTGCCATGCAGCCAGGTTTAAAGTCTTGAGCTTGCCGTGAAGTATCTCATTGTTTCGCCGAGTCAGAAGTTGTGAGATTTGAGGCAAAATCCATGGTGGTCCTTGTGCTAAGTTCTTTAAGATTGGGTACCAGTGCTGGCGTGGCCAGTCTGGGGCAATCAGGATCATCTTTGGCCTTTCTTGTCTGGCTTTTAGGAGTACCTTTGAAAGGAGAGACAGTGGTGGGAAAGCGTATACTTGTAGGTTTTTCCAGCTGAATGAGAGGGCATCCACTTTCCATGCTTGTGGGTGGCAAGTACTTGTGCAGAATTTCTGTAGCTGGCAATTCATTGGGGATGCAAACAGATCTATGTCCGGGCTCCACCATTTCTGTGTTATCATCCTGAACATCTGTGGATGTAATTTCCACTCGTGCGGATCCATGATGTTTCTGCTTAAGTCGTCTGCCAGTGTGTTTTTCTCTCCTGGCAGGAATTGTGCTTGCAGATGAACTTGATAGGTTATAGCTGTGTTCCCCAAGGTCATGGCTTGTCTGCAGCCTCCCCTATTCATAATGAGAATTTCTACTTACTCTTCTAAACTCATAGATCTTGCTCTTGCTTGTATTAGCTTTTTCTGAATACTTAAAAGGTACCTTATAGTGTAAATATACCCTCTGATGAAAAAGGTTCTCTGTTTCTATATTGAAAGGTTCTATGTCAGCTCATATACCTTCCTCTTGATTGTATTAAGCTACTCATCCTGAATGTATGAAAGATATCTCCAGTGTAACCCATCCTAAGTTGTAAAAGCCTCTCCGTTTCTATATTGTAAATTGTTTTCAGCGATACAAGATTGTAATATTTGTATATGTTTGTACACTAATCTACTGTATTTCCAAGTCCATAGGAATTGTATAATTGAAACTAAATACCTTATTGTAACCTTGCTAATTGTTTTTGGAGCTTTTCTCCCCAGGACTCCATTGAAAAGGGGTTCTTTTGGCCCAATGGACTATCCTGGTAAACCAACTGCAAATAAATAAATATGAATGAGTGCCCCCTTGCTCGTTTATGTACCACATAACTGTAGTGGTGTCTGTCTTTAGAAGAAGTAGTTGTCCTGGATGCAGAAGGTCCTTGAAAGCTATAAGGGCATTTTGTACAGCTAGCATCTCTTTTTGATTGACGTGAAGATGCCTTTGTTCTGCGGGCCACTTGCCCTGAATACATTTTCCTGCCATGTGTGCTCACCAGGTGTAATCCGAAGCATCTGTTGTCAGTGTTTGCCTGACTGTGGGTTGAGGTGACAGGCTTGAGCCCACCATTGAAACTCCTGTTGATGGCAAGGAATAAGTGGTATTACTGTTTCCAAACAGTGAAAGTGTTGAGACCAGACACTCTTTAGGTACCATTGTAGTTTCATCACATGCAGTTTTGCACATGGAATTAGTAGTATGCAAGATGCCATGTAACCCAAGGCCTGCAGATTTTTTTCTTGCAGGGAGTCGAGTTTTTGTTGCCATCAATTGGAAATATTAAGTCAGCTGTCCTTGCTTGTCTGGAGTGAGATAAGCCATCTGGGCCATTGTATTTAAGCTGGCACCCAGGTATTTTATCTCTTGTGAGGGCACTAGCTTTGATTTCTTTTCGTTTACTGTGTACACTAGGCAAATTAGCAGTCTTTTTACAAATGCCAGAAGCTTTAGAAGAATGTCTTTGTGCTCTGCTTGAATAAGGCAGTCATCCAAATATGGGTAAATTTGAATTCCTTTTTGTCTGCAAAATGCAATTACTGGTGCCAGACATTTTGTAAAGACCCTGGGAGCAGTAGATAAGCCACAAAGGGCAGTGCAGGGAATTGGTAGTGCATTGAACCTGCTAAGAATCTGAAGTATCTTCTGCAATTTTGTCTGATAGGGACATGCAGGTATGCCTCCTTGAGGTCCCAATGTTACGAGCCAAGCTTTCTTGCCCAGCATGGGAAGAAGCTGCTGTAGTGTCAACATTTTGAATTTTGGAACATCCAGGTAAGTATTTAGAGAAAAAAGATCCAGAATGGGCCTCCAGGCGTTGTCCTTTCTGGGAACCAGAAAGAGTCATGAGTAAAATCCTTGTCCTTGCTCCTGTGTTAGTACCTTCTGAATAGCTCTCATGTCCATGAGTACTGTAATTTGCCTTTGAGCCTCTGCCCATTGATTTGGTGGCAGATTTGGCATTCCTTTTAACCTTGGCAGAGTGTGAAAGAGGAACCTGTAACCTTGAGACACAACATTCAGAACCCATTTGTCTTGGGTGATTATTTGCCAATTGTGACTGAAAAGTGCCAGTTTTCCCCCAAAGGGGGCTGCCAAGAGAGAGATGCTTGGCAGCTGTAGTGGGAAGTCATTGGGTCTGCTTTTTATAAGGTTGAGGCCTGTCTTCCCCTTCTTTCTGGGTTGAAGCACCCATTGTTGAAGCCTGCAAGTACCTTGTGGTTGACCTCTGCCTCTTAGACGTCTGTATCTGCCCCTTTGGGGTCTGTCTGAAACTGGAAAGGACCAATTCTTTGTTGGCCAATTTCTGCTAAATCAAGGAAGATGAAGCTGTAAGAAATCCTTCACCGTTTGAATAGATTTTGCTTTATCCTCCATTTTCTTTAATACCTCTTCTGCCTTAACTCCAAATAAAACATCCTGCTGCAAAGGTGCATCCAATAATTTTGCTTTAACATGATCTGATAAGGTCTGTTCTTTTAACCAAGCATGTCTTCTAATGACGGACCCTGTAACTGCTGCTCTACAAGAGAGCCTCTATAGAATCAAAAACCACACTGCAAAGTATGTTTTCCCACTTGTTCAGCTGCATGCAATAAATCCTGCATTTCTTTATAGTTAGGAAGATCTGAATTTGGAAGCATTTTTTTGTTTCAACTGAGACATCAAATATTGCTGATATTTAAGCATGTGAAACTGGAAATTTAGTGCTCTCATTGCAAAAGTTGCAGATGTGTATAATTTCTTTCCCCATCTGTCTAATGCCATGGAATCTGTCAGGATTGGATTTTTTGCTATAGAGGCCTTTATCCCTTTGGGACCCTGGGAAATAGTTTCAGGGTCAGCAACAGGGCTTTTATACAGGAATTTGTGAGAGTCAGGGACTCTAATATCTGTCTGGCTTAACTGGAGCTGGAGGTAAAGAATCAGGATTTAAGCTGGATTCAGCATACACATCATCCACAATATCGAACACTGGCGGAATAGCAAGGGGTCTGTGTTGAGGTAATAAAAGGAAATCGGAGCCTTTTCTTGGATTCTGAGTAATCCTGGCCCTCCCAATGGAAATGCTACTGCATGGCACGCAAGGTTTCCCCAAAGGAGTAGTCCTCTGGTGGAGAGGCTGAAGGAATGGATTCCTCGGCATCAGAATCCTCACAAGGGTGTAAAGAGTATCCTTGGTCTGAGGATGAATCTAAGGAGATGGACACCTGGTCGGGTGAGTCATAGTCTGCATCCTGTCTAGGCCTTTTATCAGGAGGAGGGTGGGACCACCTGATCAGAGTAATTAGGTCTTCGGCCATTTTGAGCATCTGTTTCAGAGGCATGGAGGCCTGTCCTGGTGAATGCTGACGTTTCTTTGTTTTAGATTTAGCAGAAGATTTAATGGTTAACCGAGTAGGCCTGAAAACACCCTCTGAAGCTGCGGGTTGTTCAGCTACTCCAGAGCCCTCTGAAGGGTTAGTCTTGGTAGGTCTCAAGTCTGGTGTATCCTAAGGCCCAGCCATCTCCACGTGGGAGTCAGAGGCGGCCTGTGGTTCCAAAGAAGCTGTCGTCAGGGGCTGCAAAGGTGTCTCGCTGAAAACTGGAGAACCGGCGACTGGCCTAGAAGAGACTTTGTCAGTTTTGGGCCTCAGATGCCTGTCCTTGTCTTTGCGCTTTTTGTGTATTCCAGTCGTTGGTTGTTCCGACGGCATGGTGTAATTGAATTTTCTGCCAAAATAATGTTGGGCAAAATCAAACAGACGTTTAACAGTGCGCTTGTTAAACCTAGCACAAAACCGACAACCAGTGACGTCGTGGTCTGGGCCTAGGCATGGGATACAATAGGAATGGAAATCCTTATGAGGTATTTGCTTCCCACAAGAAATACAATTAACTTTTACTAACATCGGTCTGAGGCAAGAAAAAGTTTCCCCAATGGGGTACTTAGCTTTGTAGAAGACTTCGGTTCTGGATTCAGAATGAAAATCTCAGGAGTCGGCCGACCGGCACTTGCAAACTGCTTTTGCATCGGGTACCGCACGGCAAGAAAGACTGAAGAAAATGGCGTCGGCTGCATCTTGTATACCCCTGGCGCACTGACGTCAGGGAAGAAGCGACAGCAACCGACGCCGGACCAAGACTTTGGAACTCGGGCCGACTGC
>NC_056725.1:1414275825-1414385825 GCF_019279795.1 Protopterus annectens
ACATTCTGCAAAAACCTGGACAGTCGAGGGGTATGCTACCTCCCTCTTATACATACATACACACACACTCACAAAGGCCCCAAACTAGGGACACATTTAGAAAGTAGCTAGAACAGAATTTGTGTTGCAATGCATTTTCTGTAGGATATTAAGTCGGAAACTCCAATGCATGTCATTTAGTAACTTTAATCCTTAGCTCATCTCAGTGATTTGTCAAAAACAGAATTTTATGAGGAACAGACCAAACATATAAGGCAAAAATCTAGACATTCTATGAAAATCTGTACAGTTGAGAGGTATGAGTCCCAGACATACACCCCCTACCTCCTTAGAAAGTAGCTAGAGCAAGTTTTTCATTAGTATGCATTTTCTGAAATATATGAAGTCTAAAGCCAAAATGTCTGCCATTATTTTCTGACTTCAGTCCTCAATGAATTCCTAGAAAAACACAATTTTATGAGAAAGAAACAAAATACGAGACAAAAATGCAGATAATTGCAAGCCAACGTCATACCTCTCACAGAGCAAAAAATCTGGACAAAGCCTAAAATTATGGTGGGACAAATAGGGATGGATTTTAAATATTGCCCTTACAAACTTGGAAAATTGGTAGAATAATAGGTTTTGCATTACCATTAATTTTCCAAAGGATGTGGCATCTAAACTCAAATGTCGGTTATTATTTATTGACTTCAATCCACGGCTATGTGCCAGAAAGGGACAGATTTTAGGAGGAACACACCAAAAATATGAGGCACAAATCTGGACATCCTGCAATAACCTATACAACTGAGAGGTATGGCCAAGTTTTGAACCCCCCACTGTAGATGTGAATGTCACGGAAAGAGTGCATGACTGTGCAAAACACTGTGCTTACAGAAACAGTTAAGTTCCTCCTCATTGTCACACTTGTGCAGTGGGATTCAGGCCAGCAAGGGCCACCAAAGCAAAGTGACAGCCCAGATTCTCATATTAATGGGAAGGAAGTGGAAGAGAAGAAAAAAAAAAAAAGAGAAAAGGGAATAAAAGAGGAAACCCAGGGATCAACCATAAGTAATACGTGGATGGTTACAAGGGTACCTTTTGTGGAAAAGGGTCTCTTTTTTATTAGAAAAAGATGGTAGCTGGGTAAAGTAGTGTGGAATGGGCTGTTGGAGAGGTAGACAGAGAGAGAAGGGAATGTTGTGGAGGCGCACAGTCAAACATAAAATGCAGATATAGATGGGCATGGTGATATTTATACAAACAGTGGGATCATCAATAGGTAGAAACATGCCAATAGAGAATGGAAGCTTGGTGATTGGAAGGACTGGATAACAAGGTATAGAGAGTGGCAAGTCAGGGTAACACAGGGATAGGGGACAGAACAGGATACATGGCAGAAGGTACACTATCATAAATGCATCAAACATTGGCAGTAACCACTAAACTCATAAGGAGGGCCTTGGCATGCAATGTTAGAGGCTCTTGCTCTGTCAGTGGCCACTAACATATGATGCCTGCTATAGCTGCTGCTATCACTTGCATTCTGCCATCCTGTAGACTGGCAATTCCTGGTGTTCAGGAGATCACTGCATCCCTGTGCACCTGTGTTGTACATTTCCAAATCACTCTGCAACTTTCAGTGCCACTGTTTGCATATTCCCTGTGCCTTGTTTGCATAGAACCTCATTTCCACACCATTATGCAGTAATTTGCATATCGTGCAACATAAACTGTTCGTGATTCATTCGTGCCTGATTGTGAGCTTTTTTTGCCCCGATTGCTACTGGACCGGTGTGGCTGCTTTCTCTTTTGTGGGGTTTGCATATCGTGCACGTCACACTATTTCCCCTAAAGGCCCTGCGCTACTTATGCCTCTGGAATATCCTCTTGCTTGCACTTCACTGCTGTTCATGTTATTTTGTACAGCACTCTCACTGCTACCTCCCTCTTACTTACACACACACACAAACCCCTACCTACTTAAATAAATGCATACACAACCCTACCTACTTCTTACATAAACGCATACACACCCCTACCTACTTCTTATATATAAACACATATACACCTCTACCTACTTCTTACATCCACACACACCCCTACCTACCTACTTCTTACATCCACACACACCCCTACCTACCTATTTCTTACACACACACACACACACACACACACACACACACACACACACACACACACACACACACACACACACACACACACACACACACACACACACACACACACACACACACACACACACCTCTCACTTGTATGTTCGTCCGTAGTCCAAACATCTCCTGAAATTCAAATTCTGCACAGAAGATGAAAATGCAACCCATCAGTTGCACAGACGGAGAAGACGTAAACAAGTCGCAAACACCTGCTCCGTCTGTGCAGCTGTACATAAAGGGCGTTCTTGAAGAAAAATGCCCTTAAAAAAAAAAAATGAAAATTAATCTCCTGGCCAGCTAATTCCAGGGGGGTGCAAGTGCACTCCCCTTGCACATGCTTGCGGGCGCCCTTGTTCTCTATACATTATATAATCTACAAAAAAAAAAATTATATATATATATATATATATATATATATATATATATATATATATATATATATATATATATATATATATATATTATGTAAAACACACATACATAGATACACACACTCACAAACAATACACATGCCCGTAAGATGCATAAAACTATACAAATACAGGTGCACAGATGTAAACGCAAACTACATACAGACTAGATGTACAAACTTGAATTATACATCTATAAAATTTGTGTGGGTGTGTATATATATATATATATATATATATATATATATATATATATATATATATATATATATATGTATGTATGTATGAGACACACAAACACACACTTTTTGTCATTTAGAATATGTAAAGTCCCACTGGATGACTAGTTCTACTTTGCCCCATTATCATCACAACACTGGTACAAGTGTTTTTGTAGGGATGCTCCTCCTCCCAAACATACTTGCTTTAATATATCCAGCAGGGTTACACCACAGATGCACTGACACTTGGGAAAAGGACAGCATTACATCAGCTGGGATTTCATTGAATGATCACTAAATAAAATTTGAGAAAAGAAATGCATGCATCCTGTATATTACATGTACAACCATACATATATGAACCCACCAAAAAATAGTAAGATTAACTGAACATTTAGCACCCAGCAATGCAGTAATGGTAACTTACCATATCTTTGCCCTCCATCAGTTACAAGAAAGGAACACCACAATATTGCCAACTGCAAAAGGGAAAGACAATCAGTTACAAATACTATAAATGCAAAAAAATAAAATCTGCATAACGTTTAATGATACTACCTGCAACAGACTATACTTTAAGGGCAAGCAGATTACTTAAGTACAAGAAAATTTATTTTTTCTAGTTTCATGCCATTCAAAGTTTACTTATTGCTAAAACATCCAATCACACTTAAAGACCAAAATTATATTGAATTTAACTGCAAAATGCAAATAAAGCAGCACCTACAAGCATCAGTAAATGCCTAAGCCACAGCAGCATACAATCTTAAACCTGTACCACCAATGCAGGCAACTGTAACTGCGCAACATTCCATATTATGGGAATTTAACAGGAGTTGGAGCATGGGGTCTTTTGCTTCACTCTTCAAATCAACCACATCCTGTTATAGACTTCGACACTTTGTAAAACAATACCATTATTTTACTTACATTTTGTAAATAAACGTTTATCTGTAAAATGCAAAATCTGCAGTGTGTCTACCAAGCTTAAAATATAATGCATTAATAATATGAACCACATACATATTGAGCAAAAAGAGAAGCAAAAAAAGTATAGCTAACTACAGACTTAAAAGGCTTGTCAAGAGAATACCAACATACACTGACCCTGTGTACCAGAGACAGCAATTTCCAGAAAACTACCAGGACCTCTCAAAGAAAAGTACAAAGAACTAAATTACAAGGAAACCATAAGAGTCATTAAGAAGCAACCAGAGGAGGAGAAAGCATAAATGGCATAGTCACAGTTGCAAAGAAAGGCGAGATTCATGTATGTGATCAGAAAAATATGAATTAAGTGATTAACTTTTAGTTATGTACTCACCATAACTTCAGATGTTTGGGATCCATCTCGCCTACATTCTGAACTGATGGGTTCGGAGCCGATCCCTCGGCTCCGACTCGGCACGCTTGTGCTATAGAGCGAGGCCTCTTATTGGCTGAGCTATCTTTATCCCAGGATGCACCACCACTAATCCCCCAGATCTTGTTTGTCCGCATTCATGCACACATGCACAACTAGATTATATAACATTGTTAGATGTTTCAAGATGAAACAACAGGATTCGGACCTTCTGATATCCTCTGATCTCCAAGGAAGGGGGAAGGAGGGTGGGTTATTAGGAATGTAGACTAGATGGATCCCAAACATCTGAAGTTATGGTGAGTACATAACTAAAAGATGTTATGTGATCCTATCTCGCCTACATTCTGAACTGATGGGACAGCGTCCCTAGCACCTAAATCCCGGGTGGCTCATTGGAAAACACTCCTGAGCACTGTGGAACCAAATGAAGCTCGTCCTCTAGATGCCACATCTAATTTGTAGTGGGAAATGAAGGTGTGCGGGGAAGACCATGTAGCCGCCGCACAAATGTCACTAATAGCGAGCTTAGAATGAAATGCTATCGAAGTAGCCATAGCCCTTGTAGAATGAGCCTTGACAGAGGTGGTAAGCTCCTTGTTAGAATAAAAATAAGCTTGAGTAATACAGTCCTTGATCCATTTGGCAATAGTGACCTTTGTGACAGCTTTGCCCAATTTGTTATCTGCAAGGATACAAACAACTGATCTGTTTCCCTCGTTTGTTTGGTCCTGTCTAAATAAAAACGTAACTGTCTGTGTCCATCTAGTGTGTGGAATATGAACTCCGCTTTGTTAGAGTATTTTGGGAAAAAAACTGGAAGCTCTAACGATTGTTGTAAGCAGAAACTAGAACAAATTTTAGGGACAAAGGAAGGATTTGGCCTGAGGGATACTCTGTCTTTATGAAAAACCAAGTACGGGGGTTTTACAGACAAAGCTTGAAGCTCTGAAACTCTTCTGGCAGAAGTAATCGCCACCAGAAAGGCTGTCTTCCATGATAAGAACTTTACATCACATGTAGCTGCCGGTTCAAAGGGGTAAGAAGTCAAGGCGTAACACTATATCGAGATCCCATGGAGGTGCAGGATGAGAAATCGGAGGTCTTAATAGAGCAGCACCTTTCAAGAAGGTTTTATACAATCTGTTGCTCATTAAAGGTGGGTCTATGGATTCATGAAAATTAGAGATTGCTGCCAATTGTACCTTGATGGTAGAAACTGAAGAGCCTTGATTGAAAAGAGAAGTCAAAAATTTTAGTACCTCTGCTACGGGAGTAGAAATGGGGTCCAGGCCCCGGAGTTGAGCCCAAATAGCAAATCTTTTCCATTTGCTAGAATACAGTTTCTTTGTAGCTGACTTATGGGCCGAAGACAATATGTGTACAACATCTGGATCCAATGTATGACTCCTGACTATCGTCGGAAGAGGAGGAGCCAAGCCGTCAATTTTAAGGTGTGTAGGGACTGGTGGGATAGTCCCGATTGGTGAACAAGTAGGTCTGGGATCTGATCCAGGAACCATGGACCTTCCAGAGCATGTCTGCGAAGATAGGGGAACCACACTTGACAAGGCCAGTAAGGAGCAATTAAGATCATTTTGCTCCCCAAGAGAGATGCCTTTTGAATCACCCTGGGAAGGAGAGGAACTGGAGGGAAGGCATAAAGCAAGCCGGTGGGCCAAGGATGGACTAATGCGTCCATGGGGCTCTTCCCCGGAGCCAGGGTTAGGGAGAAGAACTCTTTGCACTTTGCATTCAGAGGAGTCGTGAAGAGATCGCAACACGGAACTCCCCATTTTCTGAAAATCTGACTTGCCACTGTTATATTCAGTGACCATTCGTGAGGAGAGAGGATGGTTCTGCTCAATCTGTCGGCTATCACATTGAACTTGCCCGGTATGTGAGTAGCCACTAGGAAGCGTTTGGTCGAGACTGCCCATTCCCAAACTCTCATGGCTTCTCTGCAAAGAGGATAGGATCTGGTCCCTCCCTGTTTGTTCAGGTACCAGACAACTGACATGTTGTCTGAGTGAACAGCAATTACGCCCTGAGGGAGATAATCGTGAAGGGCTTGAAGGGACAGAAGCACTGCCCTCATTTCTAAGACGTTGATATGAAGTAAAGTCTCTTCCGAGTGCCATTTGCCTTGGACTGACCTGCCCAGGGAATGCCCCCCCCACCCCGTCTGGGAGGCGTCCGTGGTCAAAATGGCCGCCGGAGGGGGTAGAACAAGGGGTCGTCCCTGATCCAAGTTGGAGGGCACTAGCCACCAGCGAAGGTCCCGTTTGCAAGATTCCGTGATCCATATGAGGTGACTGAGAGGGAGTTCCTGGAAGGACCACTGAGCTGAAAGAAGCCACTGAAGAATTCTCATGTGTAACCTTGCCAGGGGAACTAGAAGAACCGTGGCGGACATGGATCCTAATAGCTGCAGGACCATTCTGGCTGGGGCTTTGGATCTGGGAAGTAAGGCTCGAACTTGAGCCTGTATGGTTAGTATCCTGTCTGTAGGTAGATAGACCCGCATTCGGTTTGAGTCTATCTCTACCCCTATGAATCTTATGCGTTGAGATGGCAGCAACACAGACTTTGGCCAATTGAAGGTGATTCCAAGGGAACTGCCCGGTGATATAGTGGCTTGTAGGCTCCGCAATAGTAGATGCTTGGAGGTGGCAGTTAGGAGCCAGTCGTCTAGATACGGAAACACCTGGAATCCTAGACTTCTCAGGTGAGCAGTCACGACTGCCAAACATTTGGTGAACACCCTGGGGGCTGTGGTGAGACCAAAGGGCAGCGCACGGAACTGAAAAGGACTGCCTCCTAGGCTGAAGCGCAGATGTCTCCTGGACGCTTGATGTACCATGATATGGTAATAAGCGTCCTTGAGATCTATGGAGCACATCCAAACACCCTTCTCCAGCAATGGGAGAATGGTTTGTAGGGTGACCATTCAGAACTTGAACTTTCTGTCTGAACGGCTTAGGATGCTGAGGTCCAAAATGGGCCTCAAGTCCCGGTCTTTGGCACCAAAAGAATCTTGAGTAAGTCCCTAATCCGATCTGGTCTGCGGGGACCGGTTGGAGGACTCTTTTGCAGCAGCTTTGAAACTTCTGAGGCTGCGGTATCCCGTTGACTGGGTGGCGGGTCCGGGATTTTTTTGGACTGGGGGGGGGGGGTGAGAGAATGGGATGGAGTAACCTCCGGCTATAATCCGAAGCACCCATCGGTCCTGAGTGATACCTTCCCAGGCCTTTAGGTGCTTCGAGAAATGACCCCCGACTGGCTCCGGAGCTGCACAGCCGGGCAATCCCTCAGGGACTATGAAAGGCTGAAGAGCCACGAAAGGACTCGCGGTCTCCAGTGTTGCGAGGGCCTCTGCCGCCTCTGGGACTGCGTCTTCCGGAAGAATTTCCCCCTCCTCTGCCTCTGGAAGGGGAATCCTCCTGCTGAGAGGGGTAAGGCTTCTGAGATCTCTGGAACCACATTTTCCCTCCTCTTTAGCCTTGGGATAAGGCCGAAGGGAGTGGAAAATCGTGCCCCTACGGCAGTCAGAGTCTTACCCTCCTGTTCACAGCGGGTTAGTGTGTCCTTTACCTTGGGTCCAAACAGGGAGGACCCATCAAAGGGGGCGTCGGCAAAGGAAGACTTAAAGGCCTCCACGAAATGACACAGGCGGAGCCAGGCTTGTCTCCGTAGAGCAATGCCTGTACCCGCCGCTCTACTCGCCCCTTCGGCCGCATAAGAAATGAGCCTCATGGACGAGTTTGAAATGGACGACGTAGCCAGCTGAGAGCCAACTGTCTGGGCCAGCTCCTCAGGCAGGTTACCCAATAGGGTATCGGATAGCTCCTTAATCAGATCCCTCTGAAATCTGGTAAAGTGCGTAAGGTAGTTCAAGGACCTCGGTGTAAAGGCCGCTGAACTGAGGGTGCACTTTCCGTACCGATCCATGCTCCTAGACTCCTTATTAGGAGGATGGATGGACGTCGAAGCCTCTGCTACATCTTGCTGGGTAAGCAGATGCCACCACCAAAGCATCTACAGCCACACCTTTAGTTAGAAACTCTTTTTCAGGGGGCGCAGAGAGGAACTTATTCGGACGAGCAGGCACCGGTTCCACAGAGTCTGGGTGTTCCCACGCCCTTCGACAGATCAAATCCAAGAGCTCATCGAAGGGCAGAGACACCCAGGAGGCGGAGGGCTGAGCCCCGAAGGCCTTCAGGAACACCAACTCATCAGCAGAGGGAGGTTTGGACTGCCAGCCTCCTCGTTGTTTTAGGGCTTCCAGGATGTCTGCAAAGGAGACATCATCCGAGGACGACTTAGGGGACCCCTCTGCATCATCGAGATCAGTGTCAGATGTCAGAGACTCATCAAGGGAGTCAATGTGCTTCCTCTTGCACGATCTTTTCCTGGGGGGGTTCTTCCTAAGAGGCTTCAGAAGGACCTCCAGGAGGGGGAGAAACCCCAGCGGGGGTAACCTGAGGCCCGGGGGCTCCGCTGTCTAAGGACAGGGGGACTGCCAACGACCCAGTTTCCGTATGCAGGGAAGGAGCTGGGGAAACCGTGGAGGTAGCCAAGGAAGATTTGGCTAATGCACTCCTCATAGCCCTGAAGGCGGGACCACCAGAATCCTGGGAGGGTCCCACCTCCGTGGCCACGACAGTGGACGGCACTCCCGCCGCCGACGCGCCAAGAGGGAGACTTGGGACCGAAAGCATCAATCCCGAAGCCTCCCCAGGGCCGAAGGAAGAAGTCCGTGTACTGAACTCCGACCCAAGAGCCGGAGTTGGAGCAAGGGTCGGGCCCGACCCTAACACCTCCACAGGTTCCACCAGCACCGGCTCCAACGGTGCGAAGCTGTTGGAGGAGGAACCACAGTAGGGGACCATCGGCTCCGGCCGAATGGGCTGGAGCGAAACTAGCTTTTGGAACACCGGAGACTGGAAGAGTCGAAGGAGCACCCTGTCGATGTCCGAATCAGACATCTTGGATGATCTAGAGGATACCGATCGGGCCTGAACCGATTTCTCCATCGGCTCCGAAGGGCTCGGGGACCGGCTCCGAATGGACTCTACCACTATCGGCTCCGAGGGAGATCTCAAGGTAATTTCCCTCGGTGCCGATAAGGACTTCGGCTCCGAAGGGGAAGAGTCTGAGCCGGTAACCCTTATCGGCTCCAATATCAGTGGAGCCGAAGAGGGTGACCCGCCTCTCGATGCCCCAGTCCTCGGCTCCGAAACCAGAGGGGTAGAGGCTGGAGGCATCGAGGCAGACCGTTCCGCCCTCGGCTCCGAAGTCCGTGGAGCCGATGGAGAAGTCTGCTTAGATTTCTTAGCAATCGGTTCCGACTGACTGGTCGGGGCCGACGCTTTTTTCTTTTTAGAAGAAGGAGAGGAAGATAAAGCCTCCTCGAAGGATGGCTTGATTAATCCTTTCAGGATTAATTTGTTCTTCCTCTCCTGGAGGACTCTTGATGAAAAGGCGTGACACACGCTACACGATTCTTGTAGGTGCTTGGCGCCTAAGCAATAGACGCACGAGTGGTCGTCCGTTATGGACATTTTGAAACCACACCTCGTGCACTTCTTAAACCCGGAGGGTTTGTGTTCTTTAGACATAGCCAAAAAGGTCAAACACAGTTGTCTACAACCAAAAAGAAGGGTTACAGCAAATAAAATATCCCTACTTTAATAACTTTAAACTTTAAGTAAAAAAATTTTTTTTTTTTTTTTAGAAAACAGTAACAATTTTCACAGAAGAAGACAGATAGAGAGGGTCAAGACCCTCTAACTTAAACGGGTACTTGACCCACACACAAAAAACCAAGGTAGTAGAAACAACAGGGGAAGGCCCCTCTAACTTAAACGGGAAACCTTCCCTGACAGGAAAAAACACGAAATCCTCTACCAAAACTACTAAGACACACTCGTATAACAACAATAGCTGTTAAAACAGCTTTTGAATTTAAATCAAGCAAATTTCTGACAGGAAAAAGCCTAAATAAATAGTACTTAGCCCAGCCAAGTTGAGACCACGTCTTAGCTTTGTAAGCGGCAAAGAGATCTGGGGGATTAGTGGTGGTGCATCCTGGGATAAAGATAGCTCAGCCAATAAGAGGCCTCGCTCTATAGCACAAGCGTGCCGAGTCGGAGCCGAGGGATCGGCTCCGAACCCATCAGTTCAGAATGTAGGC
The DNA here is from genome assembly GCF_019279795.1 of Protopterus annectens. Lineage (NCBI taxonomy): Eukaryota > Metazoa > Chordata > Ceratodontiformes > Protopteridae > Protopterus > Protopterus annectens. The sequence goes on from NC_056725.1 coordinate 1,414,286,175, forward strand.
GAGATAGGATCACATAACATCAGACATTACTCACCGGTTTACAGCTGAAGTGGTCTTAAAGACAAATTTTATATTTAAGGCATAAGCAAAGTTTTTGGCAGGAAAGTCTAAATGAACAAAACTCCACACTGCGTACACAGGCCTCAGACTCTTCTGGTGTTGTTCAGCAACAGATTTCTTACAGAGTTGGGCCTAGGTAATTAAAGGCTTGGGAGGTGGTGTACAATTCATGACCTTACTAGTGTGGCCTCAAGCATAAGAATAGTGTGAAAGGAAAACAGTGTGCAACAGCATATTACACTAGCAAACAAACGTAAAATAACGAGGCTCTGAAAGTTGCATAGGTCAAATTTTAATGTCATAATGTCAGATATCTGCTACAGCAAAACTTGACTAGCAGTACAAATGACAATGCCTGAAGAACAGATATTAAAAATAACTCTAGGAATGATGCACTCTTTTTTTTTTTTAAGATTTGCACTTCAAGAAACAAGTTACAGATGCTGCAATTTTAAGTTAGGAGGTAAAAAAAGCCAGTTGTGTTACAAGTAGATGCCAACCAAAATGGTCTACAAGAGCTGTGATCTGAGAAGAGACCAGCTGCCTAAAAGTCAACAGTAGTTACAGATACAGAATATTTCCTTTTCCATACAAGGATATAGAATGTTGGAAATAGAAAAACTCTTGCGAACACATTCAGCAAGTCAATGTACAACAATACCTTCAAAACTACACAGGCTGCTGCTTAAGCAAAAGAAAGACTCTTGCGAACACATTCAGCAAGTCAATGTACAACAATACCTCCAAAACTACACAGGCTGCTGCTTAAGCAAAAGAGAGAGGATTTGAAAGTGAAATATAGGATAAGCAGGAAATTCACAGGGAGAAAGCTCTGAATAGACTGTGTTTAATACAAAAGTATAAACAACCTAAAAAAAAAAAGTAATGGTTGTGCAAGTCTTACTCATAACGGTAAATGATCAAAATTTTCACTGTTGCAGTAGCTTATGGTTAGTGCCTCTCTATCTCGCTCTCTCACAGACTACTGATATACGTCCCTCTAAAAAGGGTGTAGCCTGTCAGCAACCAGAGGTAAACCTTCAGGATTTTACTGCTCTGAGAAAGGAAGATTCATCACGAGCCAACAACCAATAAACAATCAAAAAAAAAAATCCATCAAAACAACAAGGACAACCTCAGTAACAAAGTAGGGCATGTCCCTTCTCAACTATCTAAGAAGGGGTAGGGTGGGTGCAGTTGTTCCAGCAGTGAAGAAATTTGAACATCTACTGTTACATGCAAGTATGGGAGACACAATTGTAGTAAGTTTTTCATTCTCCCTACTGCAGCAGCCTACGGGTAGATTCCCAAAGTTTACCCTACCTGGTAGGAGGAAGGATAAGGGTCCAGGAGCCCCTGGAGAATGGTCTGAGCAAAGCCTATCATGGGCCTAGAGAAGGAATCCAGTTTATAGTGCCTTGTGAAGATATGAAGATAGGACTAAGTTGTAGCCTCTAGAATGGTTTGATTTTAAATTTGTCTGATGAAGTTCTTTTGTTGAGGATGAAAGCGCTTACCAGCTTTCTATGGTCTTACAATAAACTTTTTTGCTTTACTTTGTGGACTACCAGTATTTTCTACAGCATCAATATACCAGTGGTTTTATTGTGGAGTATTTGGTTCGCACACTTCTGCAGTTTGGTCAGTAGTTTCTTTGTCTTTTGGTGCTTACCTCTAGAATACTTCGAGTCCATCCCGTTCCAGGAAAAGGGTCTGTTAGAATGTGCCTTAACTCTGCCTGGAATAGTTATATCATGGAGGGAATAGCAAATAACAAATGGCAAATGGCACAGGCAACCATTTGGATACCATCTGTTTAGTCATGGGTTGGCCTTTCTTAGTTCAAGCATAGGAAACAACCAGCTGTTTAGCCTTCCTAAAGGACTTGCTTCTGTAAAGGTAGTAGCTGAGCTGCCTGTGCACATCCAATACATGTAGAATCTGTGCTTTATTTTTTTGTCTCTAGTAAAAAATCAGGGAGACTGACAGCTTGATTCAAAGAAAACTCAGAAGCAACTCTGGCATGGATGAAGGATTAGTGCATAATGCGATCCTATCCTTGTGGAAAAACCCAGATAGGGTTCACCTACCATGAGAGCTTGCAACACAGACACTTGTCTTACAGATGTTAGAGCAACACTTAAAAGAACTGCAAGTCAGACCGACAGGTCGGTTCAAAGGAAGTTATGGTCAGTTTTTCTACAACAAAACTGACATACCAATAAGAAGGAATGTGCTTGCAAGGGAGTCTCATAACAGTCCTTTCAGAAACTGTTTGACCACAAACTTAGAAGGAGGGGTCCATAGGCAGACAAGCTGAAATGGCTGCAAGATGCATCTTCATGGAAACATGCAGCAAACAATCTTTAAGTAATTCATGTAAATACTTGAGAAAGTACAGTTTTGTACCTACCATAAATGTAGATGTTAGAGTGTATTCACTGCTGCAGTCATTACACTTGGATTATCCTGCCGTCAGGCAGTCCCGCAGTCGGCCAGAGTTCTGTCAGTTGCTGTCACTTCTTCCCTGACGTCAGTGCGCCAGGGGTAAACAAGATGCAGCCGACGCCATTTTCTTCAGTTTTTCTTGCCCTAGATGCCAGGTGCCCCCAAACAGGTAGGCAATACATATTGCTAATAAAACATACATAAAAAATGAAACCAAAAACTTCAGTTACCAGCAAATACTCCACATAGGTAGTATAGGGTAGAAAGGTATGGATAAGTCCCAGTTAAATAAGAGGGGATGGAGGGAGGGTAACCTGGACTGCAGCAGTGAATACACTCTAACATCTACATTTATGGTAGGTACAAAACTGTACTAGCTCATCGTGTTTCACTGCTGCAGTCATTACACTTGGGTTGAATCCCAAAGCTGAGGTAGGGTGGCTGGTTCTACAGAGGATTTGGGGTGGCTGGTTCTACAGAGGATTTGGGGTGGCTATGAGGCCCTGCAGCACTGCAGTGGCAAAGCCAGCTCTGGATTTAGAATAAAGAGGCAGGAGATAATGTTTGGTAAAGGTGTGCACTGAAGTCCAAGTTGCAGCTTCCAAGATATCTTTGGTAGGTACTCCTCTAAGGTAGGCAGCTGAAGTGGCTGTTGCCCTGGTGGAATGTGGCCTAATGTTGCTAGCTACAGTTTTCCCATGCTGTGTGTAGCAGAACCGGATACAGTGCCCTATCCACTTTGAAATGGTCTGCTTTGAAATAGCCTTTCCCTGTGATCCTGCAGCATATGCTACAAACAATTGCTCTGTTTTCCTGAAAGCTTTTGTTTTGTCCAAGTAGAAACGTAACTGTCTGTGTATGTCCAATGAATATGAATGCAGGAGTCTCTCCCCTTTATTCTGGGGATTTGGATAAAAAGTTGGCAAGTGAATAGTTTGGTTAAAAGCCACACTGGATACCACCTTTGGCATAAATGAAGGGTTTGTTCTTAGAGAAACCCTGTCTTGGTGAAAAATGATAAAAGGCTCCACTGCCATTAGTGCCTGTAACTCTGAGACTCTTCGTGCTGAGGTTATTGCCAGAAGCAGAGCAGTTTTCCATGACACATTTTAATTCTGCTGCATTTGTTGGCTCAAAAGGAGGTAAAGTTAGTTTTTCCAAGAGGAAATTGAGGTCCCAAGTTGGTGTTGGTGCTCTCCGGGGTGGTCTTAGGTTTTTAGCCCCTCTGAGGTACTGCTTTAGCAATGGAGGAGAGAAAATAGGAGGATCTGTGTTGTAATGAGCAGAGATGGCAGAGGCGTGCATCTTAATGGATGAAAAGGATAGGCCTTTGTCCAGCATCTCAGTTAAATATTGTAATATCTGAGGAATATTTGGGACAAGAGGGTCAAAGCTTTGAGCCTGGTTCCAGGCACAGAATCTCTTCCACTTTTCTGAATAGGATTTCCTGGTGCTAGGCCTCCTGGCCTCCAAAAGGACATCCATAACAGCTTTAGAGAGAGGTGTTGTCCGCTTGTCTAAGGAATCTGCCATGCAGCCAGGTTTAAGGTTTTGAGCTGGCTGTGCAGGATCCGATTGTTTTGGAGTCAGAAGGTGTGGAATTTGAGGTAAAAATCCATGGTGGACCTTGAGCTAAGTTCTTCAAGATTGGGTACCAGTACTGGGGTGGCCAGTCGGGGCAATCAGGATCATTTTTGGCTTTTCTTGTCTGACTTTTAGGAGTACCTTTGAAAGGAGAGGCAGTGGCTTTTCCAGCTGAACGAGAGGGAATCCACTTTCCATGCTTGTGTGTGGCAAGTCCTTGTGCAGAATTTCTGTAGTTGGCAATTCAATGGGGAGGCAAAAAGATCTATGTCTGGGCTCCCCCATTTTTTGTGTTGTCATGCTAATACTTGTAGATTTAATTTCCACTCATGAGGATCCATGATGTTTCTGCTTAAGTCGCCTGCCAGAGTATTTTTCTTTCCTGGCAGGAATTGTGCTTGCAGATGAACTTGATAGGTTATAGCGGTGTTCCACAAGATCATGGCTTGTCTGCAGAGGGGATAAGAATGAGTGCCCCCTTGCTTATGTACCACATAACTGTGGTGTTGTCTGTCTTTAGTAATAGTTGTCCTAGATGCAGAAGGTCCTTGAAAGCTGTTAGGGCATTTTGTACAGCTAGCATCTCTTTTTGATTGATGTGAAGATGCATTTGGTCTGTGGTCCACTTGCCCCGAATACATTTTCCTGCCATGTGTGCTCCCCAGGCGTAATCCGAGGCATCTGTTGTTAGTTTCTTCCTTAGCTGTGGATAGTGTGAAAGGCTGACCCTTGTTAAGGTGACATGCCTGTGCCCACCACCGAAACTCCTGTTGTAGGCAGGGAATAAGTGGTATTACTGCTTCCAAACTGTGACAGTGTTGAGTCCAAGCACTTTTTAGGTACCATTGTAATTTCCTCATATGCAGTCTGGCATATGGTATTAGTAGTATGCAGGATGCCATGAATCCCAAGGCCTGCATAATTTTTCTTGCAGGGAGTTGGGTTTTTGTTGCCATCAATTGAAAATACTGAGTCGGTTGTCCTTGCTTGCCTGGCATGAGATAAGCCATCTGGGTCATTGTATTTAAGCTGGCACCCAGGAATATTATCTCTTGTGAGGGCACTAGTTTTGACTTATTTTCGTTTACTGTGTACCCTAGGCAAATTAGCAATCTTTTTACAAATGCCAGATGCTTTAGAAGAATGTCCTTGCTCTCTGCTTGAATAAGGCAGTCGTCCAAGTATGGATATATTTGAATTCCTTTTTGTCTGCAAAATGCAATTACTGGTGCCAGGCATTTTGTAAAGACCCTGGGCGCAGTAGATAAGCCAAAGGGCAGCGCAGAGAATTGGTAATGCATTGAACCAGCTATGAATCGGAGGTATCTTCTGCAATTTTGTCTGACTGGACCTCAGAGGCATACCTGCATGTCCCTAAGTAACAAGCCAAGCCTTCTTGCCCAGCATGGGAAGAAGCTGCTGAAGTGTCAACATTTTGAATTTCGGAACATCCAGGTAAGTATTTAGAGTAGAAAGGTCCAGTATGGGTCTCCAGGCGTTGTCCTTTCTGGGGACCAGGAAAAGTCTCGAGTAAAATCCTTGTCCTTGTTCCTGTTGTGGTACTTTTTGAATAGCTCTCATGTCCATGAGGGCTGCAATTTGTTTTTGTGCCTCTGCCCATTGATTTTGTGGCAGGTCTGGCATTCCTTTTAGCCTTGGTAAAGTGTGAAAGTGGAACCTGTAACCTTGAGACACAATATTCAGAACCCATTTGTCTTGGGTGATTATATGCCAATTTTGTGAAAAAAAGTGCTAGTTTTCCCCCTAAGGGAGCTGCCAAAAGGTAAGTGCTTGGCATTTGAAGGGGGAAGTCATTGGGACTGTTTCCTATAAGGTTGTGACTTGTCTTCCCCTCCTTTTGGGGTTGAAGCACCCCACTCCCGTGGCCTGTAAGAGCCCTGGGGCCGAGATCTGCCTCTTGGGCATCTGTATCTGCCTGTTTGTGGTCTGTCTGACATTGGAAAGAACCAATTTTTTGAAGGCCAATTTCTGCTAAATCGAGGTGGCTGTACCTGCAAGAAATCCTTCACTGTTTGCATAGATTTTGCCTTACCCTCCATTTTCCTTAACACCTCTTCTGCCTTAACACCAAATAAAATATCCTGCTGTAAAGGTGCATCCAATAATTTTGCCTTAACATGATCAGGTAAACCTTGTTCTTTTAACCAAGCATGTCTGAATCACAGATCTTGTAACTGCTGCTCTACAGGAAGCCTCTAATGAATCAAAACCACATTGCAGAGTATGTTTTCCCACTTGTTCAGCTGCATGCATAACTCCTGCATTTCCTTATAGTCAGGATGTTCTGGACTTGTAAGCATTTTCTGTTTTAACAGGGACATTAAATATTGTTGGTATTTAAGCATGTGAAACTGGAAATTTAAAGCTCTCACTGCTAAAGTTACAGAGGTGTAAACTTTCTTCCCCATCTGTCTAATGCTCTAGAATCCCTGTCAGAGGGAACTGGATTTTTAGCCGTGGAAGCCTTTACCCCTTTGGGACCCTGGGAAATAGTTTCTGGGTCAGCAACAGGGTTTTTATAAAGAAATTTGTGAGAGTCAGGGACTCTGTAGTACCTGTCGGGCTTGACTGGAGCAGGGGGCAAAGAATCAGGATTTAAACTGGATTCAGAGAACACATCATCCACAATATCTAACACTGGCAGAATAGCAAGGGGCCTGTGCTGAGGCAACAAAATAAAGTCTCTGAGCCTTTTCTTGGATTCTGAGTAATCCTGGCCCTCCCAGTGGAAATGCTCCCTCATGGTATGCAAAATTTCCCCAAAAGAGTAATCCTCAGGAAGAGAGGCTGAAGGAATTGATTCTTCAGCATCAGAGTCCTCATAGGGGGGTAAAGAGTATCCTTGGTCTGAAAAGGAATCAGAAGAAATGGAAACCTGGTCAGAGGAATCATAGTCTGTATCCTGCTAGGCCTTTTATCAGGAGGGGGATTGGAACCCCTGATAAGAGTAATTAAGTTTGAACATCTGTTTTTTAGGCATGGAGGCCTGTCCAGGTGAATGCTGTACTTGCTTCTTTGTCTTTAATGGAGTTTTAGACTTTGCTGTAGTTTTGATGGTAAGCTGTGAAGGTCTGAAAACACCCTCAGAAGCAGCTGCCTGCTCAGCGGCTCCGGACCCATCTAAGGGGTTAGTTTCCGTAGGCCCAATACCTTGAGTATCCAGAGGCCTAGACATCTCCACGTGGGAGTCTGAGGTGGCCTGTGGCTCTGAGGTAGCGGGTGTCAGGGGCTGGGAAAGTGCCTCACTGAGAACCGGCGACTGGCCTAGAAGAGGCTTCATCGTCAGTTTTGGGCCTCGGATGCCTGTCTTTATCCTTGTCTTTGCGGTTTTTGTGTATTCCGGTCGTCGGTTGTTCAGACGGCATGGTATAATTGAACCTTTGGCCAAAGTAATGGCGAGCAAAGTCAAACCGACGTTTAATAGTGCGCTTGTTAAATCTAGCACAAAACCGACAACTAGTGACGTCGTGGTCTGGGCCTAGGCATGGAATACAGTAAGAATGAAAATCCTTATGAGGTATTTGCTTCCCACAAGAAATACAATTATTAACTTTAACGGACATCGGTCTGAGGCTAGAAAAAGTTTCCCCAATGGGGTACTTAGCTTTATTGAAGACTTCGGTTCTGAAATTCAAATTGAAAATCTCAGGAGTCGGCCAACCGGCACTTGCGAACTGCTTTTGCTTCAGGCACCGCGTGGCAAGAAAGACTGAAGAAAATGGTGTTGGCGGCATCTTATATACCCCTGGCGCACTGACGTCAGGGAAGAAGCGACAGCAACCGACGCCGGACCAACACTTTGGAACTCTGGCCGACTGCGGGACCGCCTAACAGCAGGATAACCCAAGTGTAATGACTGCAGCAATGAAACACGAACATCCAGAGAGGTACTGCCTCCCTTTCAAGACTCCTGTGATTGATAAGGTACCCACAAGAAAATCTCTATTTGCCAACATAACGCGTTCTGGTAACAGATTTTCTTGCCTCCTTTAGTACCTCCTGCGCCAACATAACGCGTTCTAGTAACAGATTTTCTTGTCTCCTTTAGTACCTGCTGCATGTCCTTGAGAAAAAAGTGCTTAAAAGGTATTAAAATTGAATCATCCAGGCCATCACTTTTAGTTGATGTCCAGCATCTCAAACTTCTCTTGTGTTATGTGAGAGTAGATCCTGTCTGTGAGAAAGCTTGTGGTAATTGCCCTTGCCCAATTCCATAAGAAGGTAGAACTAGTTTTTCCTGGGCCAAAAGGAAGTTACCACAATGATTTCTGACGATTCTTTCTAAATCTTTAGAAAGACCTTGGAAATCACTGGAAAGGGTGGAAAAGCATACAGGAACATTCTCCACCAAGGGAATGACAGACATGTCCTCTGTGCTTGGCAGCAAGGATGTCCCAACCAACATTTTTCTAGTCTGCTTTAGAAGGATGCAAAAATATCTACTTGAGGTAACTGGCTCAAATCCTGGAATATGCATATCTTGAGTTTTCCACTCATGATGATCTGTCCAGGATCTGTCGAGTACATCTGCCACATGGATTTGTTCTGAGATAATGTAGGAGGCCTGAAGAGTTAGAAAATGCATTAATACGTTCCTTGGCAAGTCCCGGTAAGTCTGCCCTGTCCAAAAGCCTCTCTCCTACCAAAGTTACAAAATGCTGAAGAGCCAAAACCCAAGCCATAACTGGCAACTCACAGAGAGGGTATGACCTTACGCCCACTTATTTGAGATACATTATCATTGTGATGCCTCTAACCACCTGTAATGGGCCTAGAACCCAAAAAACAGTGTAGCATGTTCAAAGCATAAATCACTCCTAGTATTTCCTTGATGTTTATATGCTTTGTCCTGTCTGAAAGGTCTCACAGACTATTCACTTTTACTCTCATGGAAACTGCACCTCAAGCAAAACCTGAAGAGTCTATCTGGACAGACTGAATCAGGGTTTGGAGAGAGTAAGGGGGTCCTGGATTGAGAGCCATTTGATCCCTCCCCCATTGCATGTTACCTTACAAACCCCAGCACAGGAATCTGCAAATCCAAGGGGTATATGAGGAGAGGCCAAGAACGTTTTTTCTTAAGTACCACTGGCTTTTTCTCATATGCAGTCTGCCATGTGGTATCAAGGGGATCACGGCTGCCATGAGGCCTAGAATTCTGAGAAATCTTGCAGGACCAGAAGCTTTTGAAAAAAGTTCAGAAAGATATGATGGTAAATTATTACTTTCTATTTTTGGTAGGAAGGCCTTTTGCTTGAATGTATTTATCAGACATCCCAAAAAGAACTTTTTGAGATGGTGTAAGACAAGTCTTTTGTAAGTTCAGGTGAAATCCCAGATGCGACAGGAAGTTGGATATCTTTGCTAAGGACAAACACCTGGGAGGAGACTCTGCAGAAATAAGGAAGTCTTCTAAATAAAGAAATAAATGTGGATGTCCTACAATCTCTGCAGTGAGCCACCACTGGGGCTAAACATTGAACACTCTTGGTGCAGCTTTGGCAAGCCAGCTGGATGCAGAGTTCTTGGTTGGACACTACTCTCAGACTAATGCAACAATGAGAATGAAGACCATCAGTTAGATGTTTTAAAAGATCACTGTTGCAGTAGCCTAAGCCATGTGGGTTCTACCGCACTGCAAATGGCCAGCATTCAAAAGCCAAGAGTCTTCCATGTGCTCCAACTCAGGAGCTTGAGCACAGCTCCATAAAGAAAGCTAGAGGGCAAAAAGCTTCAGAGCATATTTTGCCCAGACAGGAGGGAGGCACGATCCCTGATGAACATCACCAAGGAACAAAACAAGCAATAACTATATACAAAAAAGGTGGACAAATCCACACCCTGGCAACACCAAAAAAACAGAAGCTAGAAAAAGGGGCTAGAAGGAGGTGAGGCTATTGCAACAGTACTCTATTAAAAGCATCTACTGGTTATAGTAAGGGTAGAAAAGCATACAAGAGCATTCCATTCAAGAGAAGAAGAAAGCATCCGTCTTCCAGGCCCATCTGAAAGCAGTTCTGAGGCAGAATTTCCTTATTTATCTCTTCTGAAGGGAGACAAAAACTAATCTACTTGAGATAAAAGAACTGTAGGTCCCCAAACTCCAAGAAATAAAAATGTGACTAATACAATAGCAGCAAAATCTGAAACGTACCATTGCACCACCGTAAAGCCATTTCTGAAGTGTGGGCTTCCCCATGCACCCCCCGTTAGTTATGCAATCAAATAATTAAATTACTTAATTCACTGCACCTCAGATAATGGAGAACACTCTTGGGTGTTACAGCTTTGGACTTCATACATAATCTGCTTTTCACACTCTTAGTACTGCCATTCTGAAGAACTTCAACAGGCACCCACATTTTTATACATGCTGAGCATCAATACTGGTTTTACATACTGGTGAAGATCAGTCCTTGTGCACAGCCATAACAAAAAAAAAAGTATGGCATGACTCCATCTGACCATCCTGTTTAGTTAGCTCTTAGCAGCTTTTAGCTCTGGCAACTTCTCATTGTCAACATCAACAGTCACACAATTCAAAATACCTCTTAAGGTTTTCTCCAGTGGGGATTCCTTACATTTCTTTAAAATTGCATCTGAAGTTATATACAAGACAGCACAGACTTTTCTGGTTTATACTGCACACGTCATACGCCAGTTGTGCTAACATTCTCAGCAATCCTGTGTGTGACTTGTACTTGGACTTCTTAAAAGATAGTCAATTATCTTGTGGTCAGATTCCACTGCGGTACTTCTTGCATATGAAGTAAAAGAACTTCTACATCAAAACAAATGAATGCTAGCATTTTGTTTTGTATTTGTGTACAAAATATTTGTGCACCTGTCAATGTCTTTAAGGCGTAAGCAACAGGTCTGTCTTCTTGTAAAAAGACTACTTGCATCAACTTGCAAAGTTGTGGGTAGTGTCATGTCACACTTGTTCAGAGCTGGTACTACTGTCACCGATCTTTGCTTGAAACTCTTCTTCCTGATCTGCAGACCAGCACCATACTGCACCACATTCTAGGAACTTTTTTGACGGCATGCTATCAGACAAGAGTAGGGAAAAAAAAAAAAAAAAAACACTTGGATACAGTTTCTGGGAATGGTACACAATCAGTAGGTTTCGGTACATTCACTACTCCATAAACATTGTCAGCATCTGGCTGCAGACCCTTCTCAATCCACAGGTCTCACACTTCAGAAGAGACACATTTGACTTTGAAGAGTTTCAAAAAATCATGCAGCCTCAGTCTGCCCAACTTTAATCCTTGTCATCATCCTGTTCTGCATCACCTCAGACTACAGTGTCATCAATAACAACTTTGCCCTCTAGCACCTCAATCGTGGTTGCTACAACCTGTTGGTACACCTCCAGTGCTGCCAAGATCACAAAAGGCAGCCTCAACAATCTGCATCTCACTAAAAATGTATAAAGCAAAGCCTACAACATTTGGAGCTTGCTTCATCTAAACCAATCTGTGGAAATTTTTAATTTGCATTAAGTAATGAAAAGAATATGGCATCGAATATGGAATTTTACATAGCTGAACCCTATTCTTCAAACTGTCTGCAACAAATTATGCTTTTCTCTTATCCATTTAAGATTTTCGACTAATAGAAGTCTGATCTTGTTCTGTTTTACATGCTCTGGCGGCTCTGTTTATCTGTCTATTTCTAGCAACATACGCTTTAATTCTTGATCATTTCAGTCTCAAGTCAAGTACTTTACATGAAGCAATTACAACAGGAACTGCCGCTTTACACGACATTCAAATGGTAGACATCTTAAGCCTTCAAACAAGACCTGCATCCCATTTCAACGTATCATTCATACTGTGTGCTGAAGCCATAGTTTCTGTAAACTGTGACTTTCTGTACGTGTAATAAAAGTGCTACTGTGAACATGTTTCTACAGCATTTCTTTGTTGCAATAGATTGCTTGACAGTACAATTCTGAATATATATTATTTTCCTTACATTCTGCATTCTTGACTATAGCACCGCTCTCTCTCTCTCACTTTATTGCCTGGGTCAAAAATCCATTCCACATTTTCATCTCTTAACTTGCATATATGCAGGTCTTCTGCAATATTTTGACATTCTACCTGCACACGAGATTTTAGTCATTCAGCCCTTCCGAAAAACCTTTTTTCATCTGGTTAGCATACAATGTCATGCTCAAATGTCAAATAAGCATCATTTTAGACAGTTTGAAACAAAAGCTTGTACACTATGTTTGTTTATAGAGCTCAATTTCTATGTTTTGTAATAAGTTTGAGCTTTTCACTGGGCCTCCACTGAAAATGGGCTTCCACCCAGTTGAACTTTCCCAGTGATCAAATGTCAATAAATAAGCTGAGTTGTCACAATGCGTTTAGATTGTGGCCAGAATAAGACCATAACACGCAAGTGAACTTGTGCAGTTTACACTTTTGTATACTGAACCATTTTATTACATTTTGCACTACTGTCCAGTTTAAAACAACTGCTTTGCCTTTAGTCCACATCTTTTCATGTAAAAATCCAAAAAAAGGAAGCCAATCTGGTGGTCCCCTGCCATAAACAAACTTTACAACAAAAGGAAGAAACTTTTGCAGAAAAGAGGAAAATCCCAGGATGCAAAAAACTCCCTTACTAGCCTCAGTAAGAAACTGAGATGCCTCATAAAATCTTCCAAAGCTAGTTACAAAAATAAAATTGCCAAAGATTCCAAAGACAACCACAAAGCATTCTGTAACTATGTCAAGAATCTAAATGGCAATGCTCAGATCTTCTCTGAGCTAAAACAGAATGGCATTAAATATACTGATCTGAAGGATACTGCCAATATCCTGGCAGATCGATTCAGTGCCAACTTCACCCCCCTCTCCCCCCCTAAATGGCCCATCTCAATACTGAAAGATTGCCAAATTCCAGTAATAACGGCCACACAGGTACAAAACGCACTCTCTAAAGCCAAGAATACAGCATCCATGGGACCAGATGACATCCCGGGCTGTGTACTACATGAACTACAATATGAACTGGCACCTCACCCAAGTGTCATGTTTAATCATAGCCTCACCTCAGGTTTCGTGCCCACTGAGTGGCGCAGAGCTACAGTTATCCCAATCCACAAGGGGGGATCCACCTTGGATCCCGGAAACTACTGTCCCATCAGTCTGACAAGCCTTATCTGCAAGGCCATGGAGCGTATCATCATGGAACTTATAAACAAAGACATTGGCAACCTTCAAACACTTGACCCCACCCAGTTTGGGTTTGTGAAGGGCCGATCTCGTCTCCTGAACCTGATTGACTTCTTTGAATCAGTCTCCAGAGCCATGGACAAGGGTAAGGTGGTCCACACAGCCTATCTAGACCTTGCCAAGGCCTTTGACACCATTCCCCACTCTGGAATCATAGATAAACTTACTAAGTTGGGCATTAATCCCTATGTCACCCAATGGGTTGCTAAATGGCTTACTGATAGAACCCAAACTGTAAAAGTAGCAGACTCCAAATCCAGCTCCAGACAAGTGACAAGTAGAGTACCTCAGGGTTCAGTCCTGAGGCCGCTCTTGTTTGGCATCTACTTCTCTGAAGTACAGGTCAACACTAAGGGACTCTGGCTAACAAAGTTTGCAGATGACTGCAAATTGGGAGCCATTATTGAATGAAATTATGTGGATACTCTACAAAAGGGCCTTGCAGAAACAGATGCTTGGTGCCAGAGCCATGGGCTCAAGCTGAATGCCAAGAAATATATTGTTATCCCCTTTGGGAAAAAACATGTATCCATGAATTACCATATAGGTGGCAGTACACTAAACACAGAAAGTGTGATAAGAGACTTAGGGACACAGGTGGACAGTGGTCTCACCTTCGATAACCACATCGTCACAACAGTCAGGAAATCATTCTATGTGGCACACATCATCACGAAGGGCTTTTCATCCAGAAAAAAGAAGGTCATTGTCCCACTGTACTCATCCCTCATTAGACCCATTATAGAATACAACGCCCCATTTGGTATGTACCTCTCAAGACATCTGCAACAACTGGAAAGGCCTCAGAAATACCTCACTAAAAGAATCATAGGCCTAAAGCAGATGCCCTACGCTGACTGCCTTAAAAAACTCCAGCTATACCCGGTCGCATACTGTCTACTCAGAGGCGATCTCTGCTTAACATACAAGAGCATGTCAAACCCAGAGCTTTTGGACATGCTACACTTAAAGAAATCCCAATCCCTCAGAGCTACAGGCTCCAGGGATCTAAACCTTGTCATCACAATGAACAAAACATGCTGGAGGGATAGGTTCCTGACCCAGAGACTCCCCAGACTCTGGAATAGATTGCCTATACATGTCAAGCAGAGTGCCTCTTTGGACCTCTTCAAGAGGAACCTTGACGATTGGATGGGAGAAAGGAAATTCACCCCAGGGATCACGTCAGTCGCCCTGCTAGACAGGGGTCCAGGAAAGTAAATAATGTGGGAAGAAATTGCCAGGGAATTGTTATGGCTAGGCTTGTATAGGCCCTAGGGCTGATAGCCTAGTACCAACCTATGAACCTATGAAGAATATTTTAAACAGCTTGAGGTCTGCCACAGCTCCCCCTAAAAAAGAGACAGCTAATCACCCTAGATATCCGCATCCCACCCCCACACACCATTAAGAAAACCATGGTAAAAAATTTTCTCTAAAGCCAACATGCTTCTTACGACAGAAGTGGTGAACTTCATGACACCCATACAGATGGACAATATAGTTATGACTGCTGAATCCTACACAAATGTACTCTATAAGCACTTACACGAGTGCATGGATCGCACTATCCCAAACGGAACCAAGACACTATCCTCAAAACAAAGGAAGCCAATCTGGTGGTCCCTTGCCATAAACTCTACAACAGAGGGAAGAAACTACTGCAAAAGAGAGAGTAAAATCCCATGAGTGGAGGAGCTCCCTGGTCAGCCTCAGTAAGAAGCCGAGATCCCTTATAAGATCTTCCAAAGCTAGCTATGAAAACAAAATCACCACCGATTCTAAGGGCAACCACAAAGCATTCTATAGCTATGTCAAGAATCTCAATGGCAACACCCAGATCTGCTCTGAGTTGCAGTACAATGGCACGAAAATTACACAACCAACTGATATTGCCAACATCCTGGCAGACAGGTTCAGTGCTAACTTTACCCCCCCCTCACCCCCTAAAGGGCCCATATCTATACAGGAAGAATGCAGAGTCCCTGTAATCACATCTATGCATGTAAAAGCTGCACTCTGTAAAACCAAAAACACAGCATCCATGGGACCGGACAACATCCCAAGCAGCGTTTCACACGAACTTCAGAATGAACTGGCTCTCCACCTAAGCACCATGTTCAATCATAGTCTCACGGCAGGCTTTGTGCCCACTGAATGGCGCACAGCAACAGTTATCCCACTACACAAAGGGGAGCCACCACTGATCCTGGGAATTATCGCCCTATTAGCCTGACGAGCCTAGTCTGCAAGGCCATGGAACTTATCATCATGGAACTCATAAACAAAGACATTGGTAACCTCCACATTTTGGACCCTACCCAGTTCGGGTTTGTGAAAGGCAGATCATGCCTTCTGAACCTGATCGACTTCTTTGAGGCAGTCACCAAAGCCGTAGATGAGGGTAAGATGGTTCACACAGCCTAGCTTGACCTCGCCAAGGCGTTCGACACCATCCTTCATTCTGGAATCATAGCTAAACTCAGTAAACTAGGTATAAATCCCCAAGTCACAAGATGGGTTGCCAACTGGCTCACTGACAGAACCCACATTGTAAAAGTTGCAGACTCCAAATCTGACTTCAAACCAGTGACAAGTGGAGTACCACAGAGTTCAGTCCTGGGACCTCTCCTGTTTGGTATCTACAGGCTAACACAGAAGGCCTCTGGCTAAGTTCGCAGATAACTGCAAACAAGGAGCCATAGTGGAGTCCCCAAATGATGTGGACATACTACAGAAGGGCCCCACTGAGACAGATGACTCTTTGTCAGAGGCATGGCCTCAAGCTCAATGCCAAAAAGTGCAGTCATCCCCCTTGGTAAAAACTCTTACCCATGAACTACTACATAAACGGCAGTCTACTTAATGCCGAATGTGTGATGAGAGACCTTGGGACCCAAATCGACAGTCGTCTCTCCTTTGATAATCACATAGTCACAGTAGTCAGGAAATCCTATGTGGCACACCTAATCACAAAAGGGTTCTCATCCAGGAAAAGGTCACTGTTCCCCTCTACACAGCACTCAGACTCATTACAGAGTACAACGCCCCTTTTGGAATGTACCTCACAAGACATCTGCAGCAGCTGGAAAAGCCACAGAAGTACCTCACAGAAGATTACTGGCCTCAAACAGATGCTCTACACTGACAGTCTCAAAAAACTCCAACTTTACTCTGTAGCATATCGCCTACTCCAAGATGATCTCTGCCTAACATATAAAGCTATGGACATGCTACATCTAAAGAAATCCCAATCTTCTCTGAGCTACACGCTCTAAGGACCTAAACCTTGTCATCACAATAAACAAGACATGCTAGAGGGATAGATTCCTGTCCCAGAGACTTCCTATACTCTGGAACATGCTACCCATCTATGTCAAGCAAAGTTCCTCATTAGCACTCTTCAAGAAAAATTTTGATGAGTGGATGGGAAATCAGAAATACACCCCGGGGATCACTTCTGAGGCTCTGCTCGACAGAGGCACAAGAAATTAACTTTCTTGCGTGGCGTAAGTCAGGGAACCTTGGTGGCTAGGCTTACTTGGGTACTAGGCTAGCAGCCCAAGGGCCTAACTATGAACCTATGAAGACTTCCAGTTTTCAGATTCACCTGCAATTTTAGAATTTTCTCATGATGAAGATTAGCCTTTTGGTTCAGGATTAAGAGAAAATACACAGATGGTTCAAGTTGAGTGCAAAAATGAGGTAACTTTGGGTTTGCAATTTAAAAAAATAATTTGTGGGGGGGGGGCATTTTTACATTTACTTTCATCAAAAATATGAAAACGTAAGAAAAATGACAGAATATGTGGAAAATCTTGCTTGCATAACATGTTACCATTTAAGTGAAGCCAGTACTGTAGGTTCTGTGCACCATGCATGAAAACTGCACTGTGTAAATTTTATAATAAAAGTATTTACCCAATAAAGAGAATCATTTTGACAGTATTACTGTTGTGCTACTAAACTAGCGTGTCCTGTACAGAGCTACTACTAGGGTTAACTGCAACGGTAGCAAGCCCAGAACAAAGTACAAAAACACAGCATCCCAGTACCAAAAGTTTATTTTAGGACAATGTCAGATGTTCAAGTGTATATTCTATTGCCACCATATCAGATCTGTAATGAAGACACACAAAAAAAAAAAAAAAAAAAAAATGCTACACCGGTGGCAGAGAGATACAGTCCCGATTATGACCCAGGTGACCAGAGTTCAATTAGTTTCTTCAGTGACTGATGGGAGCAGAAGGAAGAGATGGTCGTGCCCATCCTGTGGGGAGGGTAGTACAAATGCATCACTAGACAATGAACCCTGGTGAAGGCCAAGAATGTCACCCGAGGAGGCGTGGTCACAGGAAGCAGTGGGGTTTGTCTGAGCTTCTGTGAAAGTAGGGTGATATACTATGGACTGCCACACTGCACCCCCAACCCAGAGCCGTACCATGCTGCCACAAAGGAGATGGGGGAATACAATAGGCTAATAAATCCTCCCCCGGAGAGAAGCTCAGACAAGCAAATCCCAGTGGCCTATAATACGCGACAGAACCAGCAGACCACCAGAATGCTCCAGGAGCATGGAGAAGCTGGTACACACAGCATCGAAGGGCATGAAAAAGGAACTGCTTTTGGAAGACATCAAAAGACTTGTAAATGTATCCCTTCTCTTGAGCTTGCCACCTCATGGGACTACCCCATTTCTTTTCTACAGATGCATACAAATACTTATGTACTGTGTTTGCCGGGTTCCTATTACATGATAGAACTTCAACAAGTTCGAACCCTATATGGTCGAAACCATATAGTCAAACTTGCTGAAGTTCGAACACAGAAAAAAAAAAAAATAATAAAAGATGCAGCAGTAAAGTAACTGTTGCAAGCAGGGGGACAAGCCCCCCGGACCTCCCATACCCCCCCGCTCTTTAAATGTACCAACTCCGAGACCACACTACAGTGCGGAAAGGGAATATTTCCCTTTACTGCACTGTAGTGCAATTTCGGAGTTGGTGTATTTAAAGAGCGGCGGGTGCAGGGGGGCTTGCCCCCTGCTTGCAACAGTTAGTTTACTGTTGCAACTTTTATTTTTTTTCCCCATTTTCGAAGTTTTGAAACTTCAAACAGACAAGTTCGATATTGTCATGTTCGAAGTTTCAAAACTTAGATCACGCAATAGGAACCCGTGTTGCATCTGCCCTTCCGTTTTTATGACTGATTTAGCCAATTCTGTTTTAAAACACCACAAAAACTCTCCCACAGACTTGTGTGTCTGCTGTTACCAGGACTATAAGAGGAGGGTAGAAGACAAGGTACAAATAAAAAGGCTATATGCAACATAATGTTTAGTACTAGGAAATAAAAGGCAAGCAAGGGTAGGATGAGGCCCAGGACAGGAATCAGACGGCCTCAGCCTCTAGAAAGTCTGTTGCTTCCTAGTTATGCCCACTCTGTAGAATAGCTTTCACTTAGAAAATTGAAGCATTAAAAAACACTTTATAAAAGGCTTTGGTAATAAGAAGTTGCTTTGCCTGGAAAGAAATGTTCATAAGGAGGGCAACTGGTGGCATGCACTTCCCATCACACAGCAACCTAGTACTTGCAGGCCTACATATGAAAAGAGAAGGCAGTGCAGCCATCATATAGGCAGGAAGAAAAGAGATGCAAGATGCAAAAGTACAAAATTTAAAAAGTTTCAGAAATCTGAACTACTTTATATCCCCTTTCTTTACACAGTAAAGCTTTCCAGTTTCACAGTGCAACATTACAACACAGTATTCTCCCTGCTTTTCTAAGCTGCTGTGATCCAACCAGTTGTCAGACTTTTCACACCACATAATTTAGCAAAGAAGATCATGAAATCAAATCCTGCAGAGTTGGCCATTAGAACACAGCAATGCCTTCATTCAAAAATAAAGGCTTCTTTAAAACCTTAAGGCCTACACATTTAACTGCCTGGGCAAACAGAAAAGTTCTAGAACTACCACAAAAATGTAAACCAGCTACTGCAGCAGTATGCCAAGAAAGAGAAACAAAAATGTATGCAGTACTGGACAGTTCCAACTTGTGTATGGAAACTATTGTGTTTAATCCACTTGCACTATTCTTAAAAGGTATGCTTCGGGCCCAAGTGAGTTATATTTAGGTAAAGAAACAGTTATATGGATGACAATTCCCTAAAAGGCAGACTACAGAACTATTCCAA
Source organism: Protopterus annectens (assembly GCF_019279795.1). Taxonomy (NCBI): domain Eukaryota; kingdom Metazoa; phylum Chordata; order Ceratodontiformes; family Protopteridae; genus Protopterus; species Protopterus annectens. The sequence goes on from NC_056725.1 coordinate 1,414,305,738, forward strand.
TATAAACAGTATCAAGTCCAAGTTTTTTGTCCCATTTCTTTGCTGAGCACCTAATGAAAAAAAATGACTTGCAAAAATCATGCAACAAGCAAAGAGATACCAATAAAAAGGATCTATTTTCAAATAAACCACACACATCAAATATAGCTTTCCATCCCACAACCTCAGATACGAAAGGCAGGTACTTTTCCGTTATCGGGGCAACACTTCAAACGCGGTTTCTGAGGTCAGAATCCAGTCACTTGTCAAGTCTCTTTAGTCTTCTTATAACAGGATGTTTGTATAACTATTTCACAACTTAACTTAAAAAGATGATATTTCTAATTTTTACTTACACCTGGTTAAAAGACATGAAAAGGCACTGGATTTTAACTCAACGATCACGTTTAAAATGTGACTCTATTCCTGCATCGTACTCACATTTACGGTATTATTCCCAGTGATTAATTAAGCCTAGTTGATATTCATTTTAAATTCTGGTATTTCCACTACATTTCCATGAATATAACAAATTATACTTGTACAGATTCATGTCTTTAGCCCATATTGGCACTTGGCAGTTTAGCTACAGATCCTCCAAGCTGCGCAACAAGCCACATACAAATATTATTGAGTGACAGCTTTTGTAACACACTCATGCCATTGAATGCCTCATTAGCCCAACATGTAGGTTACTATTCAAGGTGTAGTAAAGGACTGTAAAAAAATAATCGAGAAATGTAAGCACTATTTTCCACTGAACAAACTATCCAAGTCTCATTGACACAATACAGAAAGGCCCACACAAAAGATGTCACTCAAAATTTGTAACACCCACCATTCAATGCGCCTTTAGCCCAACATTTATTTTTGTAATGGAATTATCCACAAATATAAGCACTGTATTTTCATCTGAACAGACAAGACCTTCAAAGTCTTGTTAATGCAATTTTTTTCATTTTCGCATTGGCAAGCCATAGCACGTGAACTAGATTGCGTCACACGTACTGAGCAACCAGGCGGGCTGTTTGCCATTACTGGTGGTGATTCAGAAAAGTTTATCCATGAGCTTATCATCATATTAAGGCAAAATCTGTTAAGGGTTTAAGCGTATAAAGTATGCTACTAGAACTGACGGGGTAAAGGACATTCAAAGTCCGCTAAATACATTACTTTGTTAAAGCTATACCCCAACACAAATTTATACTTTAAAAATGTTTTGCAGTGAAAACATTTTATGAGCTAAGGCTGTGAGTAATTTAATAACCAACAGTGGAATAACAAAATAAACTAACTCACTCAATCAACATAGTCTCGTAACTAACATTTTTCAGTATTTATGTCCCGGTACGATTGTTGCCCCGTTACCGGAAAAGTACCGAAAGATAATTCCTTCAGTTAAACCCTTTAGATGGGGATAGATATTTTCCTCTTAAAAGACCTCTCACTACTGGTAGCATACAGAATTGCTTATTTGCTGTAATGAAACTGTCTTGTGAATTAAATTTACCAAAAAACAAGTCATTTGACTGGTGCCAGTGAAGACCTACAAACTTGGGCACAGTCTTTTGATAGTGCGCACAGTGCTTTGGTCACAGCTAGACAGCACTCCTTTTCCTCTCCTGACTGCTATTTAAGCAACTGTGTCATACTTAATACTGCATGAACTACAACATTACACCTAGCCAATAAGTGACTCGTGTCTGTCATTAACAAATAGTTTAATGAGGACAGGAAGCATTCAGCATGCTAACACTGGCCATATAAAGTGACAACTGAGGTCCAAGAATGGACCGAGATGGAAGTTATAACTTCAGTGGTGACTTAGCCAAATAAACTTATCACTCAAAGTGAGATAATCATAATTTAAGATGAAAAGATATTCAGACTTTCTAAACTATAGCTGGTTTAAGGAACTTTCTCTACTTCTGCGTCAAAATCAGATGATGTCTTTCTTCATTTATATGACAAATATTGTATGCAACTGGCTTCATTTATAAAAGAGTGCTGTAGTTTGTCTACTTACTTAGCTAGTTAACTCCTGTATCTTTCTACATTCAATTTTAATATATCTCTTTGTGTTTAAGTTTGGTTCTGACATCACAACAGACAGACATTCACAAAAGGATATTTATGCATAATACTTCTGAATGAGTTATTACTTAGCTGGTTATCTAGGAAATTATTGCAAATAAGCAAGCAATAATACCAAACAGGGTGGATGGCTTCAAGCAATAAACTGTGTGAAGGCATTCTGAGATACAACCCCACAGGTTGAAATTCTGGGTCTCTCTGGAATGTCTGGTACTAGTAAATACTACTCAACCTGGAAGTTTACAGAAACTGGTAACTTATGAAGTGGTTCGGCAAAAGTTAAAATACTATAGAAAATGTTTCAGTGGTTAAAGTCTTTATTCAAGCACTCTTAAGTATAGTTTGTCCCTGACTGGACAAAGAATTACATTCTGTACATCACAAAGGGGTCATGTATGCTTATGAAACTCAGTTTAAAAGAATCCCTCATATAAGCAAATAGGATCACATATATCCTGTTTACAGGTTCACAGGTGTATACTAGGCTAACAACCACAGTGACCTTTGCAAGACAGCCATGCATCACAAATGTATCCTGCAAGGGTTTTGAGCTGTTGAGATTAAAAGGTACATGTAAGCTAGAATATGCTTTACAGACAGCTTCTATCTATTAGAGACGTGTGCTAGACCTGGGATGAATTTCCAATTTCCCATCCAATGGTCCTGGTTACACTTCAATACAGTTAGGGAAGAACTCTGTGCTTCACATGGACAGGAGGTCTACTATTCCATAGGAAGGAGATTCTGACACACATGCATGTCTCTCCAGCATGTACTATACATGTCACAAGCAAAGCTGAAGTCCCTAAATTGACTAGTTCTGATGCTGTTGACTTTGTGGATGTGCAAAAGGTCCATCAGAGCAGGATCCAAAGGTGACATATGCCAGGAACAGACCGCCTCAAAACCCTATTGCTAGTGACTGCTGAGAGGCAATCTGCATAGGACATGTTGTTTACAAATCTATACTCTGGGAGGAATCTCTGTGGATGCTCTAGCTGCTGTATGTGCCTGGGCAGGTACATACCAAAGGGGACACTGTATTCAATGACTGGTCTGACGAGGGTCGAATACAGAGGAATAACCTTATTAATGTCACAGGCTAGGATGAGATCCCTGGAGCCAGTGACTCTTGTTTCATTTGATTTGCGGACATGCAGCATTTCCACTAGGGCAGGGTCAGAGATTGCGCTGTAGGCCAGGTACAGGTTGCCTCTCACCAGCCTGTAGGATACACAGCACAGAGACAGGGCCTTCAGTCTTTCCATGTAGGTCGTGTTTTGGAGGCCCTGAATTTTCTTGGTTAGAAACCACTGGGGTCTCTTCAGCTGCTGCAGGTGTCTGGGTAAGGTACATGCAAAGGGTGCACAGTACTCAATTAGTGATTTGATGAGGGTTGAGTATAGAGGAGTTTTAACAACCTTCGTCTTGGATGCAATGCCCTTACTTATGAGATGCGCGGTGTAGAAGGCTTTCCTCACCACTGTGGACACATGGTGATCAAAGTTTAGATTGCTATCAACCTGTGTTCCCAAGTGTCTCACCACTGTGTTTGAGCTTAGGGGGTGCTATCTATAATGTAATTTGCGGGGGCTACTTCTTTTCAAAATGAGATAATAGCACACTTTTTTGCATTTAGTTTTAGGCCATGGATCTGGCACCAGTCATTACTCTGCGTTAGCCCCTTTTGTAATATGTTATCATCATTAGCAGTCTTTAAGTTTGCAGATGACTGCAAGCTAGGTGCAATCATTATTTCCTTACTACCTCAAACACGTGTTGGCTGAAAACCAGGTTACAATCCACACAATCCCCAAATCCCCGACTACTAGGGTCCACACTTGAGAGCTTATTATTAATAAGATAGTTTCCTAGGAAGGCAGAGTTCCCAAAGGGCATTAGTGTGCATTTTGTGTCACTAAGTTTTAAGCCATGGCTTTGGCACCAGTCACTTGCCTGTGTTGGTCCTTTCTGTAGGAGGTTAATGTCCTGGGGGGGGGGGGGGGGGGGAGTTTAGGACTGCTCCTAGTTTGCAGTCCTCTGCAAAGTCAGTTAGCCATAGGCCTTTGACATTGGCTTTGCCTTCAAAGTAGTAAATGCCAAAAATGAGCAGGCCCAGCACAGAACCTTGAGGGAATCTGCTAGTAACCAGCCTCTTTGTGAAGTTGGTCTCCCCATCCTAAATAAGCTGGGTATACAGCACAAAACTTAGTGGTTAATCCCCAATTATGTGAGTTTGTAAACAATGCCCAAGTACAGTGTTGTATCAAAATGTCTTAACCAGGTTAAAGAAGGCAGTGTGCACAGATTTGCTCTCATCCATTGGCTTGGTGACCATTTCAGAGAAGTCCACTAGGTTGAGTAGGCATGATCTGGCTTTGACAATCCCAAACGGGGTTGGATCTCATGTCTAAAGGTTCCCCATCTCATATGCATGATGAGTTTTTCTCTTATGACTTTGCATGTGGGACTAGTAAAGCCTACGGGTCTATAGTTCCCAGGGTGCGATAATGGACTGTACTTGTGCAGTGGGATGAATACTGTATTTCTGGAGGCTATGGTTAAATGACTCCATTAGGTCATGCTTCAGGCTACTTAGAAGCCATCCTGTGATATTACTGGGGTTCACTGACGTGGTGTTCTTAGCCTTAGAGAGCATATTTAGGATCTGCTCTCTAGTGATGGTTGGAGTATGTTTGAGGATATTAAATTTGGGGACATCTGGAGGGGGTAGGAAAAACTGAATCTGAACATTTCAACTAGATTTGCTATATCTTGTGGCTCTGTGAAAGTACTCCATTAACAATCAGTTGTTCACACTTATGTACTGCCTTTGAGGTTTTGGACATGGCTAAAAAAAGCTTTGTGGTCGTCCCTACCCTGAGAGGTTATCCTTAGCTCAAAATTGGCTTTGGTAGACTTAATTAGCCCTCTTAATTATTTGTTTAGCCTGAGGAGAGTTTTTAATCCTACTGGGCATTGCACTTCAAAATTTTAGCAATAACTTTTTTCCTTTTGTTGTACAAACTTTTATGTTTGCCTTCCACCACTGTGGTTTGCTTCTTGAGTTTGTTCTGAGCTCGTTTCTGGTAGGCACAACTGTCTCTATGCATCTATTAATATGAGTGTATGGGGTTCTTGTGTACAACTCTGCATAAGCTTTGTTCTCCAGATTTGGAGGGGCTTGAAATTTTGCCAAGTAATCACTTGTCTTAACTGTGTCAGTGCAATAACCCCAGCAAACCCTGTTTATTACTTCGAAGGAGACAGCTTTCTGGTCTGACCTTACCACAGAGGCCACTACACAGAACTACAATGTTCTCCTATATTTGTGAGTACCAAATCCAGTATGTTTGCACCCCTAATGGGCATATAGACTAAATGGTCTAGGGTGATTTACAGCTTGCAAGGAAATGATACCTATGGTCATTTGGACATGGAGAAGACTGAGTGCATCATCCTGTTTGATCAACCTTGACGTGTGCTCGTTTTTTATATAGACAGACACCTCCACCTTTAGTCCCTTCCTGTGCAGTTGCTGGTCTAAATGCATGGAAGGCATTGCATCCACGCACTGCTGGGGTGCTCTCCATGGCTTTAAAACCATGTCTCAGTGACTGCACAGATGTCTGCACTCTCCAAGGTGAGGGGAAGCTTGGAGTGAGTGGAGTTTTTTTTTTTTTTTGTTTAGACGTCTAGATTTGAGCAGCAAAACCTTTAGATTCCCTTGGGTTGATTTTGCTAAGCTAGAAGGTTGGTCAGTTTGGCACTGCCTAAGAAAGGCACTAAGAGAGTAGGACAATGTTTCAGCCAATATCTGAAAGCCTAGCAGGGACAGGTGCAGACCATCCTTGGCAAACCAATGTGGTCTGTTGACCATATTCTTCATGCCGACAAATAATGTACCCCCTTTGAATGACACTAAAAGCTAAGCCATTTATTGAAGTTAATCGTCTTCCGTTTGTATAGTGGCATCATCCTTGGTAAACGCAGAATGCTGATGAATACTAGGCTCATACCAGCCTGGGGCACATTATCTGAGAATTCCATAAGGTCTCCCTTAAGAGGTACATCTCAGGTCATTTACACCCACATGGACTATGACTGCATCATACTGGTACTTGTGGTTCAATTACCTGAGTGCATGAGCGACTTAGTAGATCCTGGGTCCCAAAAGGCAACGGACCTCCATTTTCTCCTTGCTTAGCTTGGTGAGTGGGGCATCCGTATGTCTTACAATGGAGTCTCCTACGACTTAAGAGTATTTTGTCTCGACTTACAGACTTTGCAGCTGAAGCTCCATGGGGTGTGACTATATCTGTGGTGTTGAGTGCTGTTTCAGAGTGCTTTTGGGATGCTGAGGATAACTGATGCGAGTTGAGTGTCTTGGGAGGTCTTTGGAGTTTAGGAAGACTAAATTACTGGGTACAGTTTCAGAGGTAGTTTTATGTGGGGAAAACAGCCTGCGGCTATACAAGGCATTGCTCAAGGGCAATAAAACAAATCACCAAGTCTCTTCCTGTGTGTTTCTCCAACTCAGACTGAAAAGGCAACTTCCTTCCTTCCACTAGATGAGTAATCCAGTCTTCTTACTGTATGAACAAAAAGCTAACCAAAAACATTTAATACTACACATTTACAGCAATTTTCAAATTAATCCCTCAGTAAGGACACTGGAAAACAAATTTACAATCTGAAAATGCAGATAAATATAATAAGTAAATTATACAAAACAGCAATTTAATGCAATTGATGCAATAAGAGTCAGACGAAGACAGAATCTTTTGAGAAAGGACACAACACTGCAACCGATGCACTAACCTCAAAACTTCAGTCTCCTGCCCAGTGAAAATATTGTTAAAAAAACACACACACACACACACACACACACACACACACACACACACACACACACACACGTATATATATTTACTCTAAAACCTAGTCCACAGTGTAAAAAAGACACTCAGACTTCGCTAAAAGCCCAACACTCTCACTGCAGAATCTCGCAGCAATAAACATCCAAATTAAGGAGAAACCAGTGGAAAAGGAACAGGAAAGCAACTGGTCAGTTGCCATATGAAGATATTTTGGAGCATTCCACAGTAAACCAGTATAAATATGTTCAACTGAAGCTGGACAGCAAGGAAAGGAACAGGAAATTGTGGTAACTCAAGTGATATGCCAGTGAGTTCCAAAATAACAGAGCAAAGCATGATCCAGAATGAAATTAAAGAGAATGTGCCACAGGAAGATGCTATAGAACTCTACAGAATGCCTGCAGGAAATGGAGAACAAAAAATGTGTCCTCAATTTAGAAGAAAATGAGCTAAGAGAACAGTTGCTTGATTTAATACAGATAGCCATATTAAGAGCAATGAAATAAATACACTGCAGAAGGTCAATAAAACCCAAAAAGTCAGAAATTTGATGAAATAAATGAACACAGTAATTAGGACTGTCCATAGAGATTCATGCGAAGTATAACAGGATATATTACTGTGCAGCTAAATAAACAGATAAAATTCTAGCACAAGAACACAGGGCAGTAAGGGAAAAGAAGGGGAGACATCGAATACCATCATGGAAGTATCAAATACAGGAAAAATATAAAGCAAAGTGTCACTTGTAAGAAGAGAACAGATCAACAAAAATAAGTGATAAAAGCAATGCACAGTATTATAATGGATCAAGGATCTATCTTGCACTATTGCAAATAATACATTAAAAATCTCAGCACAGGCAGAAAAACTTAGAAGATAAACAGATAAATATAAAAGGAAAAGTACAAAATAAGTAATTTATTGATGACCCCAAAAAGTTCTATTGAGAACTGGGAAGCAAGGCAAAAGCAATTGAAAACCCACCCAAAAGAAAAAAAAAAAAAAAAAAAAGACATTTTGGAGAAATACTGAGTAATATCCTGTGGAACATAAAGATGTTAAATGGAGAGAATAAATAAAAAGAAAGAATAAGAAATTCAAAAGTACAGGATATGAAATGGGATGAAGTAACAGCCAAAGAGATGGAGGCCTTTCTTTATTTTATCTCAAAACTGTAAAACATCAGGCCCAGATGCACTAACTTCTGGCTAAAAGTATTAACATCTTTGCACAAAGATTTAGCCTCGAGTAAGAACTATTTATATGTGCACCCCGAACAGACTACAACCTGGTTCACAACAGGGAAAACAATGCTCCTACTCAAGAGTGAACCTGCAAGTTATCCTACAAATTATAGGCCAATAACTTAAACTATACACCAGAACTGATGCCAAAAGAGTTTATAGTCATTTGGAAGAAAATTCAATCATGACAATAGAACAAAAGGATAATAAAAGAAAGTCATATGGAACAAAGGATCATCTGTTACAAAGTCATAATGGAGAACTGTGTGTTTAAATATATAACCAGGAAGTGCTCCAACTTCAAGCAAGCCTCAATGGCTTGTTTGGAGTGTGTTAGCATCTTTTACTGTTTAGAATAGGAGTTATTTGAGTCATCTTTAAACAGGAATTATAAATCATACTATACAAGATGAAAATACAAAATCTCCAATTAAATATCTTAATAATTTAATAACTCTTAAAAACCATTAACATTCCTATTTAACAATGACAAATAAAGGTAGATAAGATGAGTAAAATGAATAAATTATGACAGAGATATAAAAAAGTAAGAAGAAACTTGTGAGAAAAAAAAAACAAGGAAAAATTGTTAAATAGATGTAAAAAGGAAGAGCAAGTATACAGAATTGGCAGATATCAAAAGGTAATAATTAAAGACGATGCAGTCATAGCACTCAGTTTTTCTCTGTACTGCTCGAGGTATAACTGATGCTGTATTTAACTTCTGCTGTGTTACTATCATAACTGACTATTCTCTACATTTCCTCTCTTCCCTGAATGAAAGCTATTAGATTTGTTATCAGCCCTTCTGTGCCTTCAGCTTCTTCAATATTTCCTGGCTACTTTTCTTCTATTTGAGCACCATAAATTTACCAATTCATGCTAGATCTCTCTCATTTCTTTTAGGTAAAGACTTTCTTCCAACACCCAATACCAACTCCTGCAAAGACCATTGAACAAGAGTGAACTGGCTTCATCTATTTACTTGGACCCCTGTGTTCAGTTGCTGCCTGTACTCTATTGCTGTATTGTCTTGCATTTGCTATATACAGTAGAGGGTCAATTATGCAAACCATTTGATTATCCAAACTACCTTAGGTCCCAATCTGTTTGGATAATCAAACATATAATTGAACCAGATTAAAAAACTTCTAAAAATCTTGTGTTTTTTTCAGCATGCAGGAATACACTTCACCCATTCACCGATTCTAGTGGACAATGAAGAATATTTCACACACACAAGCTGGCTACAAGCTCAAAAAATATGTCCAAGCGAATATGTATAATGTTTACATATTTCAGACTTTATGGGTTTTTTCTACCCAAAAACTTTGGAAGGTTGATTCGGATAACTGACGCTTGGGATAATCAACTCTCTATTGTAACGGCAACCCACATTACCTGTCAATACCTCTAAAATCGGCTCTCCAGCACATCACCGAGACACACCAACTACTGCTTTCCATTTTTCTCTTCTCTTCCTATTTATTCCTCACCACTGATTGTACCCTGTTGTACTATTTTCTAGTTAATTAATTTTCCCTTAGCCCACCTTATTCCCCGTTGCATTCTCTGGTCTCTGCTCTTATTTACTCCTAATAAACCTTTTTTTGCTGTGCCATCCTTCCTGCAGTCTACCTAATCCATACCAGTAATTCTCACACACAATTCTTCAGTAGTTACTGTAGTTACCAATAAAACAAAATTTAGCTTGTCCTTACCGATTTGTTTTTCTTGACACTCATGCATTTACAACTGGGTTCAGACTACTACACTCAGGCTTACTCGGCTCACCTATCCTACCCCCAAATCCCATACACCCCCCACTTGCTTCTAGAATTATACCTCCCAAACTCTGCCTCCTAAATCAAGCCAATTAAAACATTCTCTGGCCTATACATCACTCGCCCCTCCCCCATAAGACCTTCCATCTTTTACACAACAATCCACAACCAAAACCACTTTCTTTTACCCTTAGCTACAGCAACCTCCTTACCGCCTTTAATTACAACAAAATTTTTCAAAATCCTACTACACCCACTCTCACCAAACCCCACACCCCTCTCAAACACTAACATTCTTAACCTAACTTGAGCTTTTCTTTTCCTCCTTCAACAAGCTACCGTACATCCAATATCACTTCCATATAACCCCCAGCCATTCCTCACAACACAAAAAGTGTCTCTTAACATTTCATCTAGTCTACTTCATACTTGTACTTTACCATCTCCAAAAAAACTTTCACAATACAATTAAATTCCCTCATACTCAAAACAACTGTCCACCTACATTTCATTAATCTCCATCTGTGGTGATGTTCATCCTAATCCAGGCCCAATATCTACCACTTTCCTCCTGCCTAACCCTACAAACTCATCACACAGCAAAAATCTGAAATTCACAACCCTCATTTTTCAAAGCACGTGCAACATCTCAGACTTTCATGCTTGGGTTGCATTATACACCCGATTACTTAGCTGCCACAGAAACCTGGCTTAAACCTAACAAAATATATCAAAATACTCCCTCCAGGATATAATTTAATCACACTAGACAAATTACAAAAAAAACAAATGGAACTGCCTTATTTTACAATAGTCTTTACTGTTACTAATTACTCTGACCACATCCCTAAATTCAATAATGGTGAACTACTCATAACTATCCTAAAAATAAACAACTCAAAGAACCTACATATAGTAGTCCTTTACATCCCACAGGTCAAAAAACATCCCAACACCTACAAACATCCTATCTTAGACTTATACAAATAATCTCTTAAACTATCATTCTTGGTGATGTCAACATAAACAGGCTAGCCCTCTTACATCTACCTCTCCAAAAGCCTCCATAAATTATTACAACTTCCCTCAACTAGTAGCAACCTCTACAAGGTATGACAAGACAGCCCTCAAGAATCAGCCTGGATTCTAGTAACCAATCCAAGTAAGTATACATAATCAGGTACTCTTCCTAAATACTCTTGGCGATCACCTATCCTATACCATAACATGCTCCTAGCACACTTTTATACCAAGGCTATCCATACCTAGCAAACTTCAATATACAGACCTTTCTGAACATATTAAAATCCACTAATTGGGCAATCCTAAAAACTCTTTCTTCCCGATGAAGCTGTATAGCTCTAATATCAAACTCCTAACCATTCTGAATAGCTTAGCTCCCACTTGGACCTAAAGATTCAAAATCAATCATGTTCCATGGCTATCAAGTGCCATCTAACAATTAATGTCACCAAGAGACAAAGAATGGAATAAATGGAAAAAATCCAAAACCCCTGACAAACTACTATACTACAAACTCAAAGCCAAAGATATCATCACAGATAACACTATACCAACCTGCAAACTAAAACCTCTCATAATCCCAAACAAATCTGGTCATCAACTCACTTCTCAAACCAGGCACAAAACATAATCCTAGCCCTTACCCAGACAAATCCCCCTCGTGAAACTGCCACACTCAGTCACTTCACAGAAAGCATCTAGCATCTACAATCTTGTATCAAACAATACCCACAATTTGCCTATTTTTAATCAGTTCCCTGCTTCAAATAATTCTACAAAAAGAGTACAAAATACTGCCTTCACTCCACGTCCCACCGTTACTGCTTTAACCTTTACACTCCATCCAGTCTTCACTAAAGACTTTCGGCTTTTCCCAGTTAGGGGTTGGCACAACGGAACTCCAGTCCGTTCATGACTGGCAGTGGTTTTTATGTTGCCGAGTTGCCAGCCCGAAGCCCAACCTTCAACAAAGGCATGCCCACACTCGCACCTACCTGTTATGTCTTTAACGTCACTTGACCACGGGGAGGACATGCAGACTCCACATGGAAGGCACTCCAGCAGAGAATCGAACGGGAGAACCTCTTGCTGTGAAGGACAATGCTAACCGCTGCACCACCGCAGCTTCCCACCCAGTAACTTCATAAAATAACTTTTACTAAAACTCAAGCCCAGTTCAATCTCTGCAGATAGCCTCCCTGAAGAATATCTCAAGGTTGCACCGAGGCCATAGCTTACCTCCCTGAAGAATATTTCAAGGTTGCACTGAGGCCATAGCTTACCTAGTTAAGAATGCTAACAGATCTCTGAAGCATATGGCCCATGCATCTGGAAAAAGTCAAACCTTATCCCACTACACAAAGGAGGCAACTACTCTGATTCATCTCACCAATGCCATATTGCAATCCTATCACTTTTGCCCAAAAAACTTGGAAAATGTATTCTTTTGCAACTCCATCATCATATCCATAACACACACTCTCCAACACAACATGGCTTTAGGCCACATCACAACACTTCAACCACTCGCTTATCCTTCATGAACAAAATTATGCTAGAGACTCTTGTCAACTTGTTTCTGCACTGTTTCTAGACCACTCCAAGACATATGATACAGTCTCACACCCTAAACTATTTTATGAACTTTCCTCTCTTGGTTTCACATTACCTTCCTTTACATGGTTCAAAAGTTCTCACAGAAGTCGGGGAAGTGGCATGCCTCTCTTTCTAACAATCATCACAGGGTACACCCCCCCCCCCAAGGATTCAACCTTTGGCCCCTTCTTTCAACATCTTCATAACTAATCTGCATTTATCCACTAATAAATCCAAATTAACCCAATATGTTGATGGCTCAACTATCATCAAATAACCTAAGAGACCTGGAACTCATGACCCAAGAAGCTTTTTCATCTATGGAACTTTCAAAACTCCCAATTGCTACTTAACCCTCAATAGAACAAAACTCTCACTTTTTCTCCCAAAAGGGCAAACAGTAAAAATTACATTTCCAAATTCATTATAACTGAAGCCGTCCCTTACATTATGTGTAATCATTGATGAAAACTTAAAATTTGATCCCCACAGCCAAAGTAACATAAAAAAAACAAACCACCAGAAATTAGGTATACTCTACAGACACTCTCCTTTTCTTAACCGATCTACCAGAATCACTCTTGCTAACACATACCTATTACCTTCATACTATATGGTGCAAACATCCTTACCAATCTCTAGATCTCCCTCTTAGCTAAACTTGAAGCTTGCTACAATAAAACTGCAAAACTTGCCACATTTTCTCCCAATTCTACTCACCACTGCACCTCTCTCCAGTCATTAGGATGGGTAGAGCTACCACAACGTCTCTGCTTCATACAACTCTTAACAGCCCACATTATATAGAAACCCAGTGCCTGCCCTGTTCCAATCTCCATTCTTCCTAGCTACCTTCCTCCTAGATCTCCAAGATCCAAAGACAAAACAACTTCCATCAGTTCATAAGCCCAATACAAATGCTCAAAATACCTCTACTCCCATCACATCGCTAAGCCTGGAACGATCTTTCAACAAATATTAGAAATAACTTACTTTCATTTAAATATGTACTTAAAGAATTCTTAAGCAAAGTATGGATCTGTTCCTGCTCTAAGCCACTTAGTTCAATATCCCTCTGCCTTGGCTACTTTTTGCAACAACCTTCATGCCTCCAGACTACCTCCTCAACAAACTCTGCCCCTCACTGTGCATTTTCTACATTCTCTCCCTCCTACTTCTGTTTTTAGTTATACCAACATATTGACTGTACCTCTTGCTCCTTCGCATCTCTCTTCCCATATCTGCTACTCGTCACACACACAGATTCCCCTTTTCACACGCTCGTCTTCTCCTGTGCTTCCCCTTGTGCTGTTCGTCCTCCCTTTTTCCTATTCAGGCAGTTAATGAGGACTGTAATGTAGTTCCTACATTTGTTGCCTTTGTGAATGTCTGGCATGTCTCTTCCAGTGCAATTTTTTGACATGTATACTTTGTGTAAGAATTCAGGTATTAATTACAGTGTAACTTGGAGCTTTTCTCCCTGGGCCTCTACTGAAAATGGGATCCTAGGACCCCAGTCAGACTTTCCCAGTAAAGAAAGGTCAAATAAAATAAATAAAAAATAATGATTAGAATATATCTCAAGGATGAATATACAAAGACTGCCTGACATTAAAGGTAATTAAAGGGCATGCAAAAAAAAAAATCTATTAAGAAGGCTTCACAGTGCTGGCAAAAATGAGGAGTGACCTACTACTCTGTTATAGCTGTTACAGGTTTAGACTACATGTTATTATACTGACATTTTGCAAGCTTTATTCAGAATTATTTTTATTCGATTTTACATTTTTTTGTAGAAGTGATTGTAGAAGTGATTCTTTTCTTTTTCATTTGTTGCCCGTTTACTCCACGACTGTGACCGTGGAGTTACCATAGATAAGCAAGGGACATGTAGGAGGGGACAAAGCCCCAATACAGAGGGCAGGAGGCAAAACAAACTGAGAATTATGCTTATGGATTTAAACATTTTGTTTTGACTACAGTGGATGTATTTATGGATTCTTTTAAAATTACATGGATTTACTGTAAAACACTCAAGACCCATTTTACTCTGTTCACTTACATGTATGCACTTTGTATACTGCTTAGTAACACTGACTTTTCACACAAATAGTTTAAGCACATTAAAAACCCTTACTATTTACACATTAATACAAGCATTTTTATGAACAAAATAAAAAAATCTACAAACCATCAAAAAGTTGAGGTCCATTATTACTAATAAACCATAAAAGAAAAAAGTCTGAGACAGTGAGAAAAACAAGACAACAGTTGTATAGAAAAAAGTTATTCTGCCACAAAAATCCATCCTTCATATGACACACAAAACCAAGGTGCCATACGCCAGAGTTGGTGGTAGCTTGAGTGGATGTAAAAAAAATCCCACAGCACTTACCGAAGAGTAAAATAAGCTCCCAGTGCCCTGGCAAATTCCCCCTTGTTAGTAGAATTCCCACCTCATGACCCCCCCCCCCCCGAAAAAAAAAAAGAGGCCACTGGCCTAGTGGAACTAACCCATTCAAAGGGTAAATAAATAAAAATGTACAAAAGGTAAAATAGCATTAAACAGAAAGCTGCACAATTAATTTGTATTCGGTTTGTCTACCTTTGCACAGCTAAGATACTTACTCAACGCCTGCACTGCAATTTTACTGGTCATTTAACAAGCAAATTAAACAAAATGGACAAAAAAGAAACTCTGGATAACTACAGGACTGAGAATTTCAAGTAACAATCTTTCCATGCCTTGTTGCTGAGGACTAAGGGCTGAGACAGAAAACTAATCACTATCGAGGTTAATCAGAGCTTTCAGGTTAACGTAGGCAAAAGTGTTTAAAAAGGATTTACTTAGATGCATTTATTCTAAAGAATTTATTAAGAAACATTTTGGTAATTGCTTCTTTTAGAAATAACTGTGAAGAACCAGATCACTTACCAGCCAAGGTTATCTTAGTCAGTCATGGCAAATACAAATGTTACCTAGTATTCTGAATTTCTTTAAAACAGAAAATATATCAACCTGCGATACAACTTAATAGGTGTGAAAGTAGAGATGGCATCAGGTAACACATGTAGGCACATTCAGTCCAGTAGTGATCACTGCATACTGAATTTTTTTTTTTTTTTTTTTTTTAACACTAATAAAGACGACTTACCTACGAAGAGCATTGTCATTAGAAAGACAGCAGCAAGGATTACAAGTAGTTTTTGCTTTTAATTTTGGTGTTGTCATCTATGCATAGCATTTCCGATAAATACAGCTGTCTGCAACCCACAGCCAAAAGTATTTTGTTTCTAGACATATTTTTGGATTAAAGTTCCTCTGTTGACAAAGATTTCTACTAAATGGGATGTGACCTTTTCCTTTTGAAAGTATAAGCAAACAGGATTATCATGAGGAGTAATCCTCCACCTCTTAGAAATCCCCCCTCTTAAATGCAAGGCCAGCCAGGATTTACACAGGACAAGGATCAAACGTTTAACAAGCAGCAGCAGCTGTTAAGTAAACTTACCATAACAGCAGATGTTCTGAGAGATCACTGTTGCAGTCGTCTTAGCTATATGGGCCCTACTACTCACGACTATCAAGCTTTCAAAGCTTAAGGGTGCCCTCTAAGCCCTGCAGCCATCAGGAGGCTCAAGGAGAGCTACATAAAGACAGCAGAACTTCACAAGGAAGGGAGGGGAGAGCCCTGAAAGAACAACCCCAAAAGTAAACTATATACAAAAAGGATGTATACATCCACATCTTGGCAAAACAAAAAAGGAAACCAGGCAAAATCAGGGGGACAGAAAGAGATGAGACTACTGCAACAATGATCTACTGTTAT
Organism: Protopterus annectens; assembly: GCF_019279795.1. Taxonomy (NCBI): domain Eukaryota; kingdom Metazoa; phylum Chordata; order Ceratodontiformes; family Protopteridae; genus Protopterus; species Protopterus annectens. Next base: position 1,414,322,171 of record NC_056725.1, read on the forward strand.
TGTAAGTTTACTCATACAACAGTACCATGTTCAAAATATAGATCATTGTTGCAGTAGCCTAAACTATACAGCTAGATTACCATAGCTCAGAAAATTGAAAAAGGGAGGAAGCCAATAAACAGACTGCAGGAGCTCCAGGATTATGGTCCTAGCAAAGTCTGTTCTAGACCTGGAAAAATCTAGCTTGTAATGCAAGTACACAGGACCATGTTTGCTGCCTCCAGAACACTTCTATCAAACCCTTTCCAGAAATCCCCCAGAGAAGCCAAATCCCTTCCTAACTCTGTCTGGAAATGATTCCACTCACATACAGAGCAATGAGAAAGGACTCTGAACAGTAACTTGCAGAAATAAATCTAGAGCCAGAGGCAACCACGATTGATTTGATTTCCTCGGAGCAGGAATTTTTTTCACCATTTTCAGTACCTGCTGCACATCCTCAGAAAAAAAAATGCTGAAAAAAATATCAAAATTCTACCATTCAGACAGCCAGTTGAAGAGTTTTCAAGATGGGGTGCAACAAGCGACCCCTGTCTTGTCTTGATTAAATCCAGTTTGTGCAGAAGCCTGTGGTAATTGCCCTTGACCTCACTAAAAAGATGGGGGGGGGGGGGCACTTACCCAAGCAAAAAGGTTTCACCACAATTTCTGGGAAGTCCTTCTGCATCTTCAAAATAACCCTGAATATCAGTGAAAAGAGGTACGTATACAAGAACATTCCTGCCCATGAGAATAAGAAAAAATATATATCTTGCAGGCCTGTTAGCAGAGTCCTGGAGCAAAATTTCTTTAGCTGCCTGCTGTGAAAGGAGAAAAAAAAATGATCTACTTAAGGTGTTTCTCCACAATCCGTTTAATTACTGTAGATCCAAAGGGTGAAGATTCCATTTATGGGGCTTGTCCAGGTCCTGTTGAGCTTCCCTTTAATCAGGTCTGCTCTGATGAAATGTATGGAGCCTGAAAATTCAAAGGAGCACAGCTATTTTCCAGGCTATCATAGCAAATCTCCAAAGAGGGTAAGATCTGGTACCCTCTTGTTAGTCTGTGCGCCACGTCACTGTGGTATGCTCACTGTTTGTATTGCATACTGAAAAAGGGAGCCAAGGAGGAAGAGAAATAACTATTTACTCTGAAAGGAGGATGAAAAAAGTATGAAAACGCCTTGAATCAGCTTTCCCCTTTCCTTACACTTTTTAGCACTTCAGCTACAGAAAAGCCAAACAAACAGATAGTAAATAAATAAAACTAAAATATAAATTTAGTTTAATATTTTCAGGAAATGTCTGAGAATTAAACCAAGTCAAACGTTTGCTCCTGGGTCATTTGAAAAGTCCCAGAGGAAAAACAGCACCATTATAGACACACATTTAATGACCTCAGAAGTAGATGTTGGACAGGCAGTGAAGGAATTTTTATACCTTAAAAGAATGAAAGTTAATTAACTTTTGCACATTCCAAAAAAAGTAAAACTTTAGCATACAAGATTGACAGTTTAACACCTTGCATATTCAAGTACAAGAACAACACACATTTTCTTCTCCTAAGTTATCTAGTGCTTTCCCCATCCTTGTCAGAGGCAACTGGGTTGACAGCAGTAATTTGTTAGCAGAAGCAGTCCTGACTAGAGAGATCAGTGCTGGGTCTGCTTTAGAATTAGAAAACAAATATTTGCAAGTCAGAGGCATCCTGCATAAACTAAACTAAAAGCAGTGAGAAAAACTCCTAAAGTTAAGCAATACAAGACGAATAATGCAGCTCTAAGCATGTGTCACTGTAATAAAAAGCACAGAAATTCCAATCTAGTGAAGATCTCTGAAAAGGACAGACCTTCAAAAGTGAAATCTGAAGCCATACTTTCCTCAGAATTAGAATATTCAGACTGTAATGCCTACCCTTCTGACTGAAGGGCCAAATTAGAGAGGGAGAAAAGCACAAATGAGCTCCTCAGCAAATCCCAGGAAAGCTTCCCTGTCCACAGAAACAGAAACAGGAGACTGGAAGTTCTTCTCACTATGTTGACTTTTCCTGTGAAACCCCCAGGAAAATGACAAGGACTCTTTGAAGGTGTACTAGTCCCTGAAACAGGTTCCCTATAACGAATAAATGAAGAACTTACACCTGCTCCTTCCCAGAGCTCAAAAAGAAAGAATGTTCTCCTTTGCCTGACTAGGGAATCTCTACAGCTACAAGGGACATGGCTATAACTCTGGTTTTTGATGGCATCATTTGTTATACCAAGAGGACCATTTTGAAAGAGACAAGAGATCTGAGGAACAGTAAGTAACCCCAAAAGATTTTCCCACCAGTGGCTGAGGCAAAACAAGAGCTGGCCTGATACCCAAAGACTCTCTAAGGAAGAGAAATCTGTGGAAAGAAGAGGTAGCTATACTGATAAGCAGACAGCAAGACAGACAGAGAGACCCCAAAAGCATATAGCAGGACCTGGACAAGACAGTAAAAGGTAAAAGTAGAAAACAAAATGTTTCTGGAGGTAAGTAAAATTACTGACAGTCCCTGAAAAAGCAAAGTATGGTGTCCAAAATACACAAACACTCAAGTACTGACTACAAATTCAAATCAAAAGTTAAAACTTTTCACACAAAAAAGTTCACATAAGCACTTACAGGTCAGCTCCCTTAGAAATGCAATAATTCAGTAGGTTTCCCCAAACTGGGGCTTATCTGCCTAGCCTTGAAGGCTAGCTAGCTGACAAATAGGTCTATGGAGCCTGACAAAGGAAAGCTCTTCGAAACAAAAAAGTCTGAAGTATTTAGCACTCTGTCTTTCTGTGGAGCTCTTCTCAAGCTAATGACAACTGGAGTGTGTGGACGGCACCCTGAAGGTTTGAAAGCTGGCCAGTCACAAGGGGTAGGACCCATATAGCTTAAGCTACTGCAACTGTGACCTACATGTTGAACATCAATGGTTATTATACAAACTCAGCATCTTGAGAAATATTATGTGCAAGTGATAAGTTTACAGAGCTGCAGTGGCAAACAACCGCACTGCTTAGGCCATACACGTTAGTGTCAATCTATAGTGCTGTTCTAACTTTTTTCATTGGGGAACAATGACTCATGTAATACATTTTTCCCTCTGGGGATTGACAGTTAATGTGCCTCTTTAGAATCTACCAGAAGTCCATAACATTCATTAAAAGGGGTCACAGATAATTTAAATATTTATTACAGAGATTTCTCACTGCAACTGACCCTAGCACAGTGAAACAGAAGGGAGAAGAAAAAAAAAAACAATGCTTTAATAAGGAAAAAAATAAGCCTACAGATCTGCTTCCTCTTAAATATATCTGATATCCTCTCACTTGGCTATCTGTGCTAGCATGACTGGCCAAAGTTTTGAAAATAATTGTAAATTACTGTTACATACGCCAGTATGACTATCTATAATTTTGTAAACAAGTTTGTCTTTTGATTATCATTCTAACTTATACAACATGTTTGAATATCAAACGGTGTTCTTCTGGCTGACCAAATGTACATGTTCTTTGTGGGGAGAATTCTGAATGCATTTTATGCCAGAGTCAGTTGACCTAAATGTGAGGTCATTGTGTGCCAGGGCTGGGAGAATAGAATCTTCACTCCAGCTGTTTACGTTTTAAAGTCTGACACGAGAGTAGAATGTTCATGGTAGCTTCCTGTTACTTTTGAAAAGGATATGCTACAAAAACAGGTTTCGAGTCAGTTGTTCAGTAGTTTTCCAGAGCTGTTCAACAGTATTAGTCCCGTTGTATATCCTCAGCAACTGGAACTACTACCCTGGAGACGAGTGTGGACAATTTCTCATCTTACTTTGCAGAAGTAGAGTATACTCTCGCCTTGCTAAGTTATTTAGATTAGATAGGGACAGTTAATCTTCAGGTGCATAAAACTGTGCCAGTATGGTTACCAGAAATTTCATGGCACAGAAAGAATTCTTATATGATCCAATGTACACTATGTACAAGAATGGTAATTCAGTAGCTTCCAATTAATTTCATTTACTCAACTATATATTGCAATTGCTTAAGCAGTTTGGTTATATGGAGGTTTGCAGAACCTGCTTCTGATTAAGGAAAATCAAACAAAGGTGGCACTCATGGATTGAAACTGGGTATTTTGTGCTTCTCACAGTTCACAAATCAAATCTGCACTACTCACAGCCTTAGTCTGTATATGCATAAAACCTCCAATAAAAAAATGTCTAAGCTGGAGTCTTCACTTTGTCATACCTTAAACCTCCTGTAACAGAGACCCGAGAGATATATGCAAATGACCCCTTAAGGACATTCCAATGTTCAAAAGCTGTGTAGTTGAATTTCCACAGTATAGCCAAACAATCCATATATGCTCTATGGACGAGCTCAGAAAAAAAAAAAAAAAGAAAGAAAGAGAGTGAAATATGTCATATCTGCAGTCAGTGGGGTTTGTCTTTACTGGTGCACTCAGGCCAATTAGAAACTTAAAGATAAAAGGAATAGTCATGGGCAGTCAGAAGCCACATAGATGAAACACTGGTATGCCCTTAAGGGATTACTGGATATATTCCATGGACCTCTACTACAAAAGGTTTAGGGTACTGCAAAGAGAAGACACTAGTTTAGCTCTGTTTTGTGTGCATGTGTGATGTTTTTACTGAATGGGTTGTCTGTGAGAAGTTTGTACCCCTTGATTTAGAAATATTGCACACACGCTACATATAATATTAATGTGGGTGTTTTTTAAACACATATTAACACACACACCTATACACATTAAGCATAGAATTTAATTTACAATATTTTGTGAAAAATGTACACAGATAAAACAATGTTAGTTTATTGAACGAAGTCACACAGAATGTGCATTTATGGCATGATTTTAGACCCACACAATCTCTTTTAAACTTTATTTGTTTTATTTTATTTTACATTTGTTGACCGGGCTAGTCTAGCTGGAGATATTTCCATTTTCAGTAGCGGCCCGGGGAGAAAAACTCCACAGAAGTAAGATACATACAGAAAAACCATCATACAAAAAAAAATAATAATAATAATAATAATAGAGTTAGTAATAGAGTTTGCAAAAAACAAAAACAAGCAAACCCTTCAATGTAAAGTACTACTACTTGAGTTAATTACTATAACACACAATTACAGTCTAAATAACATTATACAAGTTGAAACATACTTATCGGATAAAGTAAACAAGGATTGGAGGTAAGGAAAGTAGAGTGAATAAGAAAATAAGGGAAAATAGGAAGGGATTAATTGTGGAAAAGAGAGCAAGTTAAGGTAGATAACAGGTAGAGAAGCAGAGGGGGAGAAAAGAAAGCCAAGTAGAGAAAAGAGTAAGGAGTAAGAGAGATAGTTTTAAATTTAGGTAGTACTAGTGGAAAGTTAATCAGGTTTACTACAGGAACAAAGCCAGTGATTTTGGAAATGCAGTTTAATATTTTGTTTGAAAAGAAGCAATGATGTAATCTTTGTTATATTAGTAGGTAACAAATTCCATTTTGTCCCTACAGCATTGGTAAATAGTGAGTCGCCAGCATTGTTATTTGATTTTATTGTACTTGTCAGGAGTTTACTAGAAGAGCGGAGAGAGTTGAGATTGTTATAGGGGATTATGAGTTGTGAGAGTATCGGGGTATTATTAGGTTGGTACAGTATTTTATGGGCAATAGAGAGTTGATGGATTATAAGATAGTTCTGAAACTCTAGCCAGCCTAGAAGTTTTAAGTTAAGACAGTGATTGGTTTTATAGGGGTTACCAGTAGCAAAGCGGGCAATGTTATTATAGCAGGTTGCCAGTTTGTTAAGGTTGGTTTTTTTGAGGTTGGTAAAGATAGGTGAAGCATAAAGAAGAGTAGAAATAAGATGGGAGTGAGCAATCCTTGTTCTAGTAGAAGGTGTAAGAAATGGTCTAATTCGATATAAGGATCCTATTTTTCTGTTAACTAGTTTTATGGAGTTGTTAATGTGTTGGTCAAATGAGAGATTATTGTCTATGGTAATACCTAACAATTTAGTTGAAGTGTCGGGTGAGATGACAGTGGCACTGTTGGAGGAGATGGAGAAATGTAAGGGGGAGGCCCTGGACGTGGGGGTAAAAAGAAGAAGTTTAGTTTTTTTAGCATTTAGTAAGAGGAATCGACTGGAGAACCATGTTTCTACGGTATTAAACACTTTTTGGGTGAGAGAGATAAGTTCTGGGGTAGAAGATGCTGAGCAGATGAGCGTAGAATCATCAGCGTATTGAATGCAGGTTGCTTGAGGGATTATTGTTTGAAGATCATTAATGAAGAGGGAGAAGAGAAGTGGGCCAAGGATAGAGCCTTGTGGTACGGCGATAGAAACGGGCAAAAGAGAAGAAGTGTGGTTATCCCAAAGAACTGCTTGTTTTCTGTTTGTAAGGTAGGATTTAAACCATTTAATGGCTGGGATATCAAATGAGAGGGATTCAAAAGTATTAAGTAATAAAGAGTGGTTGACCATATCGAATGCTTTGGAGAGGTCAATGAAGAGGGCAGAAGAGAGTAAGTTGTTGTTGCGGTTCTGATTAATAGTATCTACAAAGGAAAGCAGGGCAGTGGTAGTACTGTGATGTGGTCTAAAGCCATGTTGACAGTTTGCTATTATGTTATGAAGAGAGAGATATTGTACAAGTTGAAGGTGGATACATTTCTCCATAATCTTAGCCAAAGGTGAGAGGAGAGCAATAGGTCTATAGTTAGAGTAGTCTGTGGAGTTTCCACCTTTATGAAGTGGGATAATATGAGAGACCTTCCAGATATCAGGGATGATTCCTTCTTTGATTGTCCTATTTATGAGAATGGATATAGGATATGCAATAACCTTGGCAGCCTTTTGAAGAAAGAGAGAAGGGAGCTTATCAGCAGAGGGGGTACATGGTTTTAGTTTGAGAAGAAGTCTGTGAATGTAAGATGTAGAGATAGGTTGTAGTGAAAATTTAAAGGAGGAGTTTGTTAGGTTACTTGGTGGACAGAAGTTGTTGGCATTAAGTTGTTTAGCTAGAGCTTGTATAGTTTCAGTGAAGAAAGAGTTAAAAGCATCTGCAGTTTGTTGTGGGGTATCAGGGTCTGCATTTAGTGGGGAAGGTGTTTTGGAAGTTCCTGGGGAGAGGAGTTTATTGACTGAGGACCAGAAAAGTTTAGAATTATTAAGATGAGTTTGTTGTAGTTCGACATAGAATTTTCTTTTGTCAGCTATCACTGCCTTTTTAGTTAGATTTCTAAGCTGTCAGAAGTGTAAAAGATCAGGGTTATTTCTGTGGGATCTCCATTTGGCCCAGACTTTATTTCTAGTGAGAATGAGTTTTTTGGTTTCATGGGAGAGCCAAGGGGCTGTATTAGATTTCATTCTAATAATACGTTCAGGAGCATGCAAGTCAAGAATGGATAAAAACATTTTGTTAAAATGCAGTACTGCATTTTCAAGAGGAAGTGTTTTTAAGGGGTTCCAGTTACATGCACTGAGTTCAGTCTGAAATAGGTCAAGATTAAAATGTTTGATGGTGCGTATTTTTCTCATAATGTGGGGGTTTAAACAATCAGCTTTTTCTCTTGTTATAAAAGTTAGAGAGTGATCACTGACATCGTCTGGCAAGGTTCCTACTTCGTAATTATTTTTGACTCTGTTTAGAAGTATCCAGTCTAGAATGCTTTCTCTATTAGTATGTTTATCGAGCCTAGTAGTTAAGGTAATGGTTTGGGTAAAACCATGAAGGTTGATATGAGATGAAGGATTTTCAGCATTAATACTATTCCAGTCTATGTTCAGGTCGCCTAGTATGATGGTTTCCTGTGGATAAGTAGCAGATATCCAACTAAGATAATTTTCTAGGATAGGTATATTGTTACCAGGAGGCAGGTATATACAGATGATATAAAGGGATTTTTTGGAATTAAATTGGAGTTTGATAATGATGGCTTCTATCTTGCTATCTTGAGTTGGTGAGGCTGGAAGGGTAGTGATATTCAGATGATTTTTAAAAAGAATTGCAACACCACCACCTTTTCTTTTGGGACGGTCAAGTCTTACTATATTATAGCCTTGGGGAATAATCTCAGTGTCTTTAGTGCTAGGTTTTAGCCAGGTCTCTGAGAGGCAAAGAATATCAAATGAGTGTGTGTGGAGGAGGGCATGTAGGTACGGTACTTTGTTGTTTAAGCTTTGGGTATTAAGATGTCCTATTAGGAAGCTATTATTGAGTTTAGGTATAGACACCAGGGGAGAAGGGAAAGTAGGACCAGGGTTAGGGTGGATGTCTCCATCTTGAAGGGTAGGATTAATAGGTTTGATTACGAGGTTGAGCTTTTGAAGGGTTAGTATTTTAGTTTTTTATCAGATGGCATGACATAGTTGAGATGTGGAATTTAGGTAATTGATAGTTAGGGATAGAAGAAATAAAAGGATATGAAATAAGTGGAAAGAGAAATGTTGAGGTGTGTTTGTGAGGATGGAGAGTTTGGACATAAAGTGATTTATCGTAAAAGGACAGGAGATAGACTGAGCATAGGGTGGAAAATAGTAGGAATGAGAGTAAATGCTGGAGTAAATGCTGGGTTGGCAGGTAGGGAGCCATAGTAAGAGGAGTACGAGAAGTTAGAGATGGATGTAGAAAGTATGAGAGGAAAGATGTAGAATGGGGTATTCTACTGTTGAGTAGGTATAGGGAAATAAAAGGAATAGGCAAAGAGGGGATAGGAGTAAAACAGAGAAAGGGATAAAAGTTAAAGTGGGATGGGTAAGTAAAAGAACTAGAGAGGAGGATAGTAAAAAATAAAGTGGGAGTGTGTAGTGGTGAAGGGGTGTGTGTATGGGTGGGAGGAAGTTTGAGCGGGAAGGAGAAGGATTGGAGGGGTGGGATAGGGGTGTGTCAAGAGAGCTATAAGGTTAGGACCCCTGGGGGTGGGTAGCGGAGTGAGCCCGCAGGGCGAACGGAGCGGGTAGAAACAACTGAAGGTGGAGACAGGAGACAATCAGAAATGCAGGTGAGTATGGTAGGAGCAGAAAGTGTATAAAAGGAAGGGGTAAAATGGAAACCAAAGTACACCAGTGGGATAGGAAAAGGTATGGAGGATTAGGTCAGAAAACATACAGTAGGAGGTGAGGAGGAAATGGGTGAAGGTGTAGCTGAAAAGAGTCGGGCAGGGTACTGGAGTAATACCAGCACAGTTGGCAAGGAGATAGGCAGACAGTAAGGTAGAATATAGAGGTTAAGGGAGATAGGAAAACCAATATTAACTTTACAGACTAAAAAGGGCTAATCAGAGGCATAGGAAGTAGCAAAGAAGAAAGAGTGAGGAGAGCGCCACCTAGTGGCTAGTGCAGGCAAATGAGAGGGAGAAAGGGGAAAGCAGAAATAGGACAGGGAAAAGTTACAAGGAAAAAGAGAATAGTATAAGGCAGGAAAAAGGTGAATGTGAGGGGGATAGTGGAGGATAAGAGACATTAACTACTATGGAAGTGTATTCCTACCCAATTACACTTCAAAAGGTACAAGAGTTTGTCCACCTAATGTCACACACATTAAAATTCATGCTACACTGTGACTAAGAATACATTAGTTTAATAAAGACTGAAATATAGATTTGTATAAATCAGATTTCTATCTTTCAGTGAATTCAAGTTCTCCGGAGGCATGAAGATTACTAAAACTTTGACACAAACCGGTTTTAAAAATATTGGAGATGGGAAGGACTATGCTGGAGCAAGTCTTGCACCTTAAACTGTAGTGTATCACTGTTCTAAAATGTACATGAATATCCAAAATAGTGGTACACTGATGACAGAGCTGTGATCTGACAAGAGCTTGGAACAATGATAAAAAGCCACAAATTAGTCCGCACTGGAGCAGAGCAATGCAGTGGCCAACAGCGGCTAGCAAGAAACTCATGCTACCTGTTGCTACGGAATCTTACTTAAGTAGAAATGTGCTAGCACATAGTGGTAACACAGGTTGCACAGTAATTATTTACAGCACAGCGTAAATACATGCTGGTTGCTGTCCTGTCACCTGAACACTTACTCTATCAATGAAAGTGGACAACAGGACAGTAGTAAATGCAGGAATACAGCAAGCAAAGGTACACAGAAGGGAAAGCAGGCTAGGCAAGGCAAGGCACGTTTATGTGAAGAGATGCCTCATTTTTATACTTGGTGTGACAGAGAAGCAAGGATATATCTATGAAAGGCAAGGACAGGAAGGCAGTAGTCTTATGCGTGCACAAAGAACACAAAATGTATTTATTTATTGACATTTGTTAACCGGGTTAGTCCAGCTGGGCCAGGAGCCCGTTTTTGGTGGAGACACGAGGAGAAAAGTTCCAGTTAGACAGTATATGAAAAAAATTCCCACTCAAAAGGTAGCAAAATTAAAAATACAGAAGATCAAGAAATACATAAACCAGTAGCTATGTACAAAATATACAAAAATATGCAGCAAACTGAGCTTTCAATAGTAAGAGAATGGGTTTACCAGATAAAAGGAGGAATAAGTAAGGATGAATGCTGGCTATAAGGAGAGATATGAGCTGAACAGACAAAAAGAGGAGTGGAAAAATGGTGACCAGGAGAAGTGAACAAGGCACAAGTGGTAGGTTGTGGCAAAACAGAACAGGAGTCCAATTGGCTGGGGTACAGGCAGCATGGCAACTAACAATTGCCACAGAGGGATGTCACTGGGACCCAGGCAATGGACGAGACCGTAAATAAGTAGAACAGTGCAGCACTGGATGAAAAATACGAACCAAGCAACCAAAAATGTCACTAAGGATCCAACAATGGTTAAAACTAAATAATTTAATAAAATGTAATAAGATTAAAACTGAGCACTTTCGTCCCACAAATGAAGACTTCATTAGAATAACAAACACAAAAATCACACATCTTTTATACTGTTAGCCATAAGGTTCAATTAAAACATCCATTTGAAATAAATTAATTGGCAATGTAATTAGTCAATTTAACCATTGTTGGATCCTAAGTGACGCTTTTGATTTTTTTTTTTTTTTTTTTTTTTAATGGAGGGGACGTTAGGATAGCCTACTCTCCTCTGATGGGACAACAAACACCACTGCTGAAACGTATCTGCTATGTAATCCAAAAGGGACATAGTAACAGTTAATCAGCACAGTGGAGCCCAGTCAGCTTTCTTCAAAATACGTGTTGCACTGATAATTTGGGATGCAATAAGTGAATAAGCTGGGATACTCACAGTGGAAAGGGGGGATTCCGACCTCTCCAAGGCAGGCTAATCTCAACACTCCCAGCCCATTCATCCACCACAGTCACAGTGGCCAGTAGGACTTGATGAGCCTGTGGCTCTTTGGCATGATCGGGACATGCAGCAGAAAGATAAAATGAAATGGGTGACATAAGAACACATTCTATAAATATGGAACAATTAATATACCACAAATGAGGAGAAAATAAGCAAAGTAACTATGCTTGTGAAAGTTTCATCTGCCTCATATGGCAGTCAATACAGTCGACCTCTTGCTCTGCTCATGCTGAAAGACAAGAGGACAACACAGCCTTCACACACAGGTGTATGCTATGCATCACCCCAGAAAAAAACAGCAGTGATAGGACATGCAACATCATCAGCACAGATAACAGTTCCCCATAGTAGTCCACCTGGTATATCCTAATATCACTCAGGAAAAAAAAAAAAAACAACCTTTATTTGAAAAGTGCTCCGAATGACTAAAATAAAGTAAAACAGCAACTTCCAAAACATTATCAATGCTAAATACAATACTATCTGGAGTGTTATTCAATAACCAATGCTTTCACCTGCCACAGACCTTCAGGGTGGCGCTGACCCAGATCAGACCAGTGCATGCACTGCTCATCAATTTGGGGAATACCAGCAAACACAATGGGAAATTCAACAAAGACAAACTAGGTTTGCTTTGTAAGCAGGACAAGTGCTGCCTGCTGAGCACTAGCAGAGGCAGACATTGGAACAAACATCATAAAAACAAGATGGCAATCCAATATTCATGCTGGAATTGAAGGATTAAGTAGCACACTCACATTTGGTGCAGAAGACTGTAGCTACTATTCCCACACCAAGTAAATCAACTGCCAACACTGTTATGTTGTATAAGAGGGGGGGTCTGCACTCCTGAATGGTTGTCCTTCAGATAAGTATTAATCAAGGCCCCATCTGGCAGAAGTAAAAGATCACATTGCTGTAAGTTCCCCGATGCCCTGGACAAAATTTCCCCAGTAGTTTAAATACCACCTCAGGTCTCTCCTGAAGAGAGGTTACAAGCATAGAGGCATGGCACTAACTCATCAACAAAGGATAAATAAAATAAATGTAATTTCTGAATCATGAGTAGTTCATCTTGGCCTCAAGGCACTGCATGCGTACACAAGCTTCAGGGCATGCATGTCAGCAGCATAGTGGAACTTGTTTGGACATCCACTTACCCACTTGCTTCCTCCAAGGACAGCTAAATGTGAATCTGTACCAAGAAAGAAAGCAGCAGCACCAGTAAAATGGTGTAAAACAAGTTTCTAGCAACAAAGTAGTGTACTTTAAAGAAGACATAGACCTGAAGAGATGTACAGTGCTGCTGTAAGATGCATAACACAGATACCTTGTATATGTCAGCCCTTACCTACATTAGAACAGTGTAAGTGTACTTGCACTAACCTGTAGTATGATTGCATATGGATATATGCAGGTAATCTACGTGTGGCTTATCTGTATACATGCACTACAACTGTAGGAAAGTCAGCCCACTGTCAGGACGGTGTTCCCTATACTATCCTGTATGTCAATAAATATAGTGTGCAACTCAATCATAAGCCCAGAAACCCCCTGTCACCAGTGACCCCCACACATACCCAACTGGGCCCTACCCTTGCTGCCCAAGAAACCCATCCTCCCTACATATATCTTTGCCAGAACTCTTTATGGAAACCACACCATATGCACACTTGCACATTTCTGTCCTTATTACCCCCTACAAACCCTCCCACTTGACCAGGCTGTAGCTTATTTCAACAAAACATTTCTACAACACCTAGACACTGTCGCTCCATTGTGCAAAATCAAGGTTAGAACCTCTACAAACCCCTGGCTCAGTAAAGAAACCAAACAAATCCTCAAGTCCAGGAGACACTGCCTGGCTTTACTATCAAAAAAACAAAGAAACACAACGCCTAACTAAATACCAAGAACTGTGCAACCATGCAAAAAAATGCATTAGGCTGGACAAAAAAATCCTACTACACAACATTACAAACTAAATGCCAACACAACCCGCAAGAATTTTGGAAAAATGTAAACTAGCTACTAAAATCCACCCAAAAGGCTACCCCCAAACCAACCACCCCTGACACTAAAGTTCCCATCGAAACACAATTCAACTCCCACTTTGTGAACTCAATTCTATTCTTAGTATCACAGGACAGTTCCTTTCTCACTATCCCCCCAAACACAAATAACACTAATACAAGCTTTACCCTCAAAACAGTTTCCACCACTTCAATCAAAAGCATGCTCTCCAAACTAAAAACCTCATCAACAGCAGCCGACCTACTCCCCAGCTATTTCTTGAAACTCATAGCAGATGCTATTGCTACCCCAGTCTCCACTCTCATAAACAGATCAATTGCTGAAAGCTATGTGCCAAAACTCTGGAAAATATCCTATGTTACACCCATACATAAAGGCAGGACCTCCACTGAACTTAACTACAGACCCATTGCTTTACTCTTCCCCCCCCCCCCCCTAGCCAAAATCCTAGAAAAATGCATCCATACCCAGATGCTAAACTATCTCCTAGACAGCAACATCCTGTCACCTACTCAGCATGGTTTCAGACCTGCCCATAGTACCACTACAGCCCTCCTCTGCTTCACAGACACAGTAAACCATCTCAAAAATAAAGGCCTACAAGTGTCGACTCTTTTTCTGGATATGTCCAAAGCATTTGACACAGTCTCACACCAAATCCTGCTAAACAAACTAAACCAATATCATCTATCAAATTCCACTCTTACCTGGTTCCAAAGCTACTTAACTGACAGGTACCAAGCTGTAAAATGTGAAAATTCTCTCTCTCCTCAGCTGCCCATAACTATAGGAGTCCCACAGGGTTCTACCTTAGGACCACTACTATTCACAGTCTTCACAAATGACCTCCATACCTCCACACAGCATGCATCTATGATTCAGTATGCAGACGACACTACCTTAATCTGTGCTGCACAAAACATTCCCAACCTCCTGCAAACAACTCAACTAGCATTCTCTGACAATGAAAACTACCTTACCAAAGCCCAACTTATCCTCAATCCAAAGAAAACTCAGCTTATGACTATAACCAGTTCTAACAAAAACACTAGCAGTCAATTCACTATCTACTCCACTAATGCTACTCAAATTGCTCCAGTGGCACAGGCTAAGCTATTGGGAATAACCATAGACTCCCACCTAAAATTTGATAGTCATCTCAACTTAACTATTAAAAAAGTACATGCCAAACTGGGGTCGCTCTACCATATCAAACCATTTCTTACCAACACAAGATCAGCCATTGCTCACTCCCAACTTCTATCCACCCTACTCTATGCATCTCCCATTCTGACTAATCTCAACAAAACTGAACTAAGCAAAATGGAAGCCTGCTATAACAGAATTGCCCGCTTTGCTCCTGCTATAACAGAATTGCCCGCTTTGCTGCAAATTGCTCATATAGAACTCATCACTGTACTGCTTTGAGACAGCTCCACTGGCTTGAACTGCCCAACCTCCTAACCTACAATCAGCTCTGCCTCTGTCATTCTATTACCTCCCCCAATAAGTGTCCTGCCCTCAAAAACCTAGTACAACATCACTCAGCCAAAAGGCCTCTTAGATCATCAAGCAAACTACTACTAGAAGTCAGCAACAGCTACAATAGCTTTGGAGATGCACTATATAGTAGTTCAGTGGCTAAAAAAATGGAACTCTGTCCCTACAAGCATTCAAAACACATCATCCAAAGCCTCTTTTAAAGACCTCATCAGGCAACATCTCAAGGAAAGTTGGCAGTGCCATGATTGCTCCCCAGGCTAGTGAAAGCTGATAACACATACATACAAAATCTAGAGCACTTGATAATGGTTTTCAATCTTACTCACAAACACTGGCTAATCTACAATGTATGCACTGTACCTGTGTACTATGTATGTATTCTACCTATGTTCCAAATTTCAGCTGTACACCACAAATCTATTAATTACCTTTATTTTTAAAATTAATATTTTTTTGTTCTCTCCACCAACTGTTTATGTGCCGCATACCACTGTAAAAACATGCCTCCTGTAATTTGTGTGTATACTGATCATGTCAAAACTAAATGTGTCTGCATTTTTCTTTGTGGAGCTTTTCTCCCCAGGCCACTGCTGAAAAAGGGCTCAGTCAGACACCCCCGGTTAACAAATGTAAAATAAATAAAGTAAATATTATTACTGGTCTGAAGTACCTCACTGTCCATAGCACAGAATATCATCAATGGCACCTAACATGCTCCTGTCCTTGTTCACACCTGTAATATTGAACACATCTAAAACAATCTACTTTAACTTGTAGTCTACTGCCCCCAGAAATCAGTCTGCATCTACATGTGGTTTCCAAAAGGTGTCACGCCTTCATGAGGGTGCAGCCAGCAGAGGATGGACAATTTTAGCTGAACTGAAAATGATGTTCTGCACAAATGATCGGTTCGTGTTGCTTGGTGGAGAGAGGGGGTGCTCAACAGCTACTATGGGACCACAGATGGGAGACGCAGGTATCACACCTGGGAGGTACTGGTTCTGGAAGTGGCCAACCCTCAAGTATTCTAGAGAGGGGCAGACCACGTTACTAACTATGTCGAGTGTGCACAAAGCAGCATTGCATACACAACATGCAGGCAAGCCACAACATCACAGTAATAGTACACACTGCCTACCTTAATTATGATATTCTCCATTCTGGCATTGTCAAACGCATCGAACTAGCAGTAAACCTCAAAGACACCAACTGGACAGTCAACTAGCTCACCAAAAAGACACAGGAAGTCAGGATATGGAATTCTCTCCAAATAAAAGGCCAGTCACCAGCAGAGTCCCTCCCTCAGGGCTCTGTGCTGGGGATGCTCCTTTCTTGTGTCTACTTTTCAGAAATCAAAGCCAATGATAAATATCTCTGGTTGACTCTCTTGACCTTTGACCATCATGTGTCTGCTGTTGTAAGGAAATCACTCTACATTGTGCAACTTATAAGCAAGAGTGGGGCACCCAGGTCCAAAGATGTCATTATCCTACTGTACTGAGACTTCATTAGACCAATCATTGAGGTACAATGCCCCCTTCGGCATGTACCATACAAGACATATGTAAATGAAGATCAAGGGACTCCAGCACATGCCTTAGAAAGTTCCTGTCACTATACTCTGTATCGTATAGACTTCTTAGGGAAGACTTATGCCTGGCTCAAAGAACAAACTCAGACCCAAACCTAATGAACTTGCTGCATAAACACACATCAAAGAGGACTAGAGGTACCTGTTCCAGGGACCTAAATATGGTCAGAGACTTAAACAAGACATGCTGGAGGGACACATTTGTCTCCCAGCAGCTGCCATGTCTTTGGAATAAGCTACCAATTCATGTGAAAACAGATCACCATTATGACATTGTTCAACAGGAACCTTGATGAGTGGATGGGGCACAGTAAATTCTTACCAAGGATAGCACCCACAACCCTCCTGGACATGGGCAATCATTTCTAAATGACATTTTGGGTATGGACTAGCATTTCTATATATTACATTGGGATGAAATGGCTAAGCTTGAAATTACCTCCAGGTCGATAGCCTAGTAATCTCCTATGATCACCCACAGATGCTCCTCACACAAAAAAAAAAAAAAATACAAGTAGTAACCCACACAGAATATGCAGACTGTTTCAAAGCCTTATATTTACTCCTACAGACTACTGAGAGGAGTTCTGTGTCTGGCTTACAAGGCATCAATTGATCAGGACTGATGGACTTGCTGAACATCCACAGGTCTAACAGCACTAACACCAGAGGACCTATACCTTATTAGCAACATAAATAGAACACAGATGGACAAATATGGAACCCAGCCAAATGTGAATCTGTACCAAGAAAAAGGAGACAACAGCAGCACAGAAACAATGGGGCAAAGTAAGTTTCTGGCAGTAAAGCAGTGTACTTTACTGGCAAACCAGCCTAGTGGGACTAACTAGGTCAACAAAAGATTAACACATTATCAGCACTGAGCCCTGAGGGACACATTCCCAGAAACTACCCTGCTCTAGAACAGGCTTCCATGTGAAGAAGAATTTGCTCTGCACTTACTCAAATACAACATGGACCAATGGATGGGAAATCAGAAATTTTCCACTGGACTGGGACCTATGCCTCTACTGAACAGAAAGACTGTAAATGCTTTGCCACCTAAACACCATGACATTGGGTAATTTACCCTATCATTTACAAACAAGAAATGCGGCTAGGTAAAAAAGGCCTCCTAGGGCTGTTGGCCTAATAACCAATTATGAACAGCATACCTGTATGGAGGCATTCAGCAAGTCACCATCCATTGCAAGGAAGAATGTGGAGGATTTCCTAGTGTCCATGCAGAGAAATGAACACACAGGTATTACACCTGGAGAACTGGAATGGACAGAAGTTTTAGAAGTGGCCAACCCTCAGGTATTCCTGGGAAACACCGTGTTAATAACAACACTGATGTGTACACAACAGCATTGCATATACAGCACAGAAGCAGGCCACAAATACCCATGCATACACTTACCCAGGTTCTTCAGGTGTGCAGGCACACAAATGAATGCAGAGGCATGTATACGTTCTACATCTGCAGATTATCTGCCACTTTATGTATGCAAAACAACTTCACAAGTAGCATGGATATTCAGATTCATACTATTTTGTCCTGTACTATAAATTAAAATGCTGAACCAGCAATAAAGGGTCACCTGCACAGATTGGGTCAGAACAGGCTGATGGCAGCATCTCTGCCAGGACTGAATATGATGTCAATTAAGAGCAAGTTGGTCAGATGACAGGGTTGCCATCATCCACCTTCTCTCCTGTGTTATCCTCCACCTGCTGTTTAGGGTGAAGGTATGGCCTCATCGATCACACCTTTCCTGGAGACTGTATTACATAGGTGTTCACCAGCCCTTTTGGGGGGATCTGCAGTGATTTCCATGTCACGGAGGACACCAGAACCGCTCACCCTATAGCAGAAAAAGAATGCACTGCAACTTATGTGGGTACAGCTATTGAACATCAGCCTATTAGGGTTTCCTGGCACCATCACATCTCAGAGCTGGCCCTTAATCTGCAAGTAGAACTAGGACTTAAACATCAGCAGATGTTCAAAGCTATCATTCAAGCACAGTCTGCAGCTCCTCAGACTGCCATGGAGATGATCATTGTGGTGTGCAACTTCCATTAGGATACCAAACAGCACTGTCAATGCCTTGGTGAAGCTATAGAGTCCAAGCAGGCATGATGCCATGCCAGGCCTCATGAAGATTATGTTGGCGCACAATGCTAA
This sequence comes from Protopterus annectens, assembly GCF_019279795.1. Classification (NCBI taxonomy): domain Eukaryota; kingdom Metazoa; phylum Chordata; order Ceratodontiformes; family Protopteridae; genus Protopterus; species Protopterus annectens. The sequence continues at coordinate 1,414,340,772 of NC_056725.1, forward strand.
CATAGCCATCTTTCTGTAGGGAACAATAAATACCAGTATCACTACCCCACCAGAAATACTGTCCATAAATCGGGTGTATACACATGGGATGGTTATACTGGGAGGCTAAGAGAAGATGCATGCTACTCTTGCTGATCTAGGTACATCTCAACATATCACTAGATACCAAAAGAAGACACACCTGCCAGCATCTAGGACCGGTCTCCTCATCCCCTAACTCTACAAAGGTCCTATTCTCACAGTACTGCATCATCATGTTGGGGGGGGGCTGTATTTCTGTTAAAACTAGCTAGACAGTGGCCCCAGATGCCAGTTACAGTCCAACAGTGCCTTCCCACCCTCTACCATGAGAAGATAATGTGTATGCACACGTACCCCTTAGCAAAAAACTCTCTGCTACTGATGACATGGCCACCCAACCAGGTTGTGATGTCTGTTACATGTCACAGTGTCCTTTAGCAACTATAAAAATTATGAAGACTTTGATACACATCAACCTCCCTTCTTGTCTGGCATCACTGGAGACTTGTCTAGAGCACTGTATGGCTTGGCCACACACTGCCCAGAGTAGACATTAACCAACACTGCATGTATCATGTTTGCACAGTGTAACACTACGCTGTCACTGTATGCTCATCATGTGTCTATAGAGCCGGACTTCTTCAATTTCTTTCCTCTGTACTGCGTCTGCTTGGAAAGGATTGCAACAGCACGCTGCCTTTCAGCCTTACTCTTGTGGCTGACGGAGGATGGTGTGCTGGCTGTGACATGAGATGTAGGTCCAGAGTTTCCTAGAACAGAAAGCTGGTCTGCATGATTCCCAGTAATCATTATGTAGTATGCTATGAACATCTTGGAGACTTGCAGGAGCATACTGCTGCGTCTCCCAGAAGTATTCAGACAATGAAAATGGGTCTTCAGTGTGCTGAACAGTTCTCCAAAATGCTTCTTGTTTGGACGTGGGTGACACACTGCAATTTAGCAATGCTGTGTGGATTTCTTAAGGGTTTAGTCAGTCAAACAGGACTCCGATGGGCATCCAGCATCACCTGAAACATGAGAATAACACTTGTACATGGTCTGTCTGGCTTTGTATACATTTGATTAGCATAGTACCTGCACTCACCAATCAAATGGGCAGCTAGAATTTCACTATTCAGGAGGCAGCAATATAGATGTGTGTGCCATGAGCAATGTTACCAACTCCTGTGCATTGCATACTGCCTAGTACTTTAAAAGTTAGCACTTTCCTAATTATATATATATATATATATATATATATATATATATATATATATATATATATATAGCACAAGCTGGGGTAGCCTACTGTATTAAAGAGCTACTCTGCAAGCTAATGTCATTGATGTGTCCAATGCATCTGTCGTTTGTCTGTGGAAGATCTCTGGAGCTGGTACAAGACATACTTGGTATCCACTAGTACAGACAATCCATGAATTCCTCACAGTCCTACAAGTGAACAATAGGCTTCAAAACACCATATGTACAACTCTGACCGCAGAAAACTTCTGAAGTTGTACCACACAAAAGGCCATTATTTAAGACAGGTGCCTGCAGGGAAAAAAAATACATAGCAACATATATGGACTTCTAAGACTAATATGAGCATTTTGGGCAGTTTTTTTAGATGACATATATAGGGGAATTACAACAATTAGTGTACATCAAGTTTTTACAAGTTGCGTCCCTATCGGTCGATGTGCTGTGGCTGGGAAACTAAATTATGATCTCATTAGGTATAGGCTGTTAAAAGTAAGCCTAATGCAAATAATCTGTTTTAGAAGTCAGATAATCCAAAACCTATCAACTCAAATTCCATTTAAAAAGATATATATGTGATGCAAAAAATATATAATGTTCAAATCATATTATTAAAAATGCATAAAAATTTAGTCACAGCTTTATTACTCCTAACTTTAAAAGATTTGTGAGATTCACAGTATCATTAATACTTGGGTATTTATTCGTCTCCAGCTTAAGTTGCCAATTAAATTCTACATACTCCAAACTGACACCCGCTCGTGTTAACTTTAACTTTTTCCAAAACAGACATTTTTGAAGCCTGGAAATTTAGCTGCAAGTCTACTCAATGCATTATTAAAATATTTTCTTTCAATACTACAAACCTGCTGATAAATTCTTCCCCTAAAACACTTCAGTCTTTCCTACATAAAGATGAAAGACGTAGGATGTCTGACAACATAATAAAACAGACAATATCTTGCGTGTTTTGTAATACATACCCAGATTCATCAGGTCCTATATAAAAAAAACATTAATGAAAATGCATCTATACATACCACATCTGTTTCTATTCTCTCTCCCAAACACAGTGCGAGGCTTTACCAACATTATCTCATTAGGTATAGGCTGTTAAAAGTAAGCCTAATGCAAATAATCTGTTTAGAAGTCAGATGATCCAAAAACCTGTCCCCTACTCCCAACGTCATAAATACATTTATCAGTACTTACTAAATCGCTTGCCTGACTGCCTCGACTGCCTCACTATCCAACATGACTCAAAACCATTGTTTTTTTTTCAAAATTATTTTATTTTTTATTACTAGGACTAGCCATGGTGGTGCAGCGGTAGCGTTGTTGCCTCACAGCAAGAGGTTCTCCTGTTCGATTCTCGGCTTGGGTTGGGAGTGCCTTCTGTGTGGAGTCTGCATGTCCTCCCCACGGTCGAGTGGGCGTTTGTAAGACATGCGTTGAATGGGCGTGCCTTCGTTGAAGGTTGGGCGTCGGGCTGGCAACTCGACACCATAAAAAACTGCCAATCATTAGCGGACCGGAGTTCTGCTGTGGCGACCCCTAACTGGGAAAAGCTGAAAGGCAAACATTTTTATTACTGGGACCCTTACCTATATTAATTTTGGTGATCCTTCAAGAAGGCCATAAATTTATCATTTCAATCCCACATTATTTCCTGCGAAATAGAGATGAAACCTTCAGGGTAACCCCTGGCCATGAACATTCTTTTCATTAATTCCAGCTCTTTTATAAAATCACTGTTCCTGCAAATTTATTTTTATTATTTTATTTTACATTTGTTGACTGGGCTGGTCCAACTGGATATGGAGTCCATTTTCAGTGGAGGCTCGGGGAGAAAAGCTCCAAAAATACTTTCATTGATAAACAGAAATTAGAGAGAGCAACACTTTATTTAATGAGCATTTAAAGTATCAAGTTCTGTCAGGTGCAAAAGTTAGGACATTAACATACTTACTAACAGACAATTTACTTGTGGACTAAAAATTAGTAGGCAGAAAATGTGGAAGTAGTAGAAATAGATGGAAATGTTAAGCCAGCGGGTTCTAAGGAACGTTTTGAGCTGGGTTTTAAAGCAGTGAGGAGAGGAGATGGAAGAGAGATGGTCAGGAAGAGAATTCCAGGATTTTCCAATAGTGTTCGATAACAAGGAGTTACCTGCCAAGTTGTTGGCTTTACAAGTTGCTAAGAGATGTTTGTTAGAGGAACGTAGGCTTTTGAGGTTGCAATAAGGAGTTAAAAGGGAAGTGAGTATAGGGGTATTAGTGGGCTTGTACAGAATTCTTTGGGCTAAGGAGAGTTGATGAAACAATATCAGATTTTGCAATTCTAGCCATCCTAATTCCTTTTTGCAATGGTGAGTTCTTACAAGTAGAGCCATGGGCAAATCTGGCGATACTATTACAGGCAGTAGACAGTTTCTTGAGGTTAGATTTGGAGATGTTAGTATAAATAGGCGAGGCATAAAGGAGGGTTGAAACCAGATGGGAGTGGGCAATGGAGGTTCTGGCCAGTGGAGCAAGAAATGGTTTGATTCTATAAAGTGAGCCCAGTTTTCTGTTGACTTGTTTAATAGTGTTATTTATGCGAGAATCAAAGGATAGGTTATCTATTTCAACTCCCAGAAGCCTAGTGGAGGGGTCTGGAGATATACTGGTGCCATTATTTAGAGAGGACTGAGAAGTTGAGAGGAGGGGACTTGCGGGTGGGGCAGTAAAGTAGCAATTTTATTTTTTTAGGGTTTAAGATTAGATATCATTTAAGGAACCAAGTTTTTGTGGTTAAAAATGTCTGTTGGGTGATAGAGTGTAGTTCAGAGGCAGAACAGATCAGAGTAGAATAGTCAGTGTATTGTATACAGGTAGCTAAGGGAATACTAGTTCAGAGGCAGAACAGATCAGAGTAGAGGCAGAACAGATCAGAGTAGAATCGTCAGTGTATTGTATACAGGTAGCTAAGGGAATACTAGTTCAGAGGCAGAACAGATCAGAGTAGAGGCAGAACAGATCAGAGTAGAATCGTCAGTGTATTGTATACAGGTAGCTAAGGGAATACTAGTTCAGAGGCAGAACAGATCAGAGTAGAATCGTCGGTGTATTGTATACAGGTAGCTAAGGGAATACTAGTTTGCAGATCATTAATAAAAATAGAAAACAGAAGGGGGCCAAGAATAGAGCCTTGGGGAACTCTTAGGGAAATGGGGAGTTGGATAAGTTATTATGCCAGAGTACTGCCCGTTGTCTATTTTGAAGGTAGGAGTTGAGTGGAACGAATTTATGGCATTAGAGTCTAAGGCTAATGTTTTCAGTAAATTTATTAGAATCTGGTGATTGACCATATCGAAGGCTTTGGATAGGTCAATGGAGAGAGCAGAGGTGAGGATATTATTGTCCAGATTTTTGTTGATGCAGTCAGTGAAGGAAAGGAGGGCAGAAGTGGTACTATGGAAGGGTCTGAAACCATGCTGACAGTTGGATAGGAGGTTGTTATTTAACAGGTGTTTAAGAAGCTGTTTTTGGATACATTTTTTCATTATTTTAGCAAGGGGGAGAGAAGGGCTATGGGTCGGTAGTTAGAAAGCTCTATTGAGTCACCACCTTTATGTAGGGGAACGATATGTGAGGTTTTCCAGATTGAGGGAATGTAGTTTTCGGTAATGGTTCTGAAGTAGAATGGAAATAGGATAGGCCAATGGTTTGGCAGCAATTTGTAGATATTGGGGGGTAGGTGGTCAGCAGATGGGGAGGAGGGTTTAAGTTTGTGGAGGAGAGAGCAGATAAGGGATGTGGGTACAGGTTGAAGTTGTAATTGGGGAACAGAAGTGGAAGGGGAGGTGGGCTGAGAAGATACATCAGGGGATAGTTGTTTAGATAGAGACTAGACAGTTTCAGTGAAGAATGTATTAAAGCCATCAGCTGTTTGTTTTGGATGGTTATGGGAAGTGTTTAAGGGGTGTTGGAGTGGTCGGGCTTTAAGAGTCTATTAATTCCTGCCCAAAACTTTTGTGGGTTTAGCTGGTTAATTTGTTGTAGGTGGCAGTAGTAATTTCTTTCGTCTAGAAGTACGGCTTTTTTTGTAATGTTTCTTATTTGTCTAAATTTAAAATGGTCGCTGGGGCCATATATTATTCTAGATGCCTTGACCATTTGACCTTTAATCAAATTTCTCTTTTGGTGCCATGGATGATTATTAGTACAATGAAAATATGCATTGCAATATATAGATTTTCTGTATAGTAAGGAATTGAACGTAGTGCTCTCTTCCTTAACAAAGGATAAAAATATCAAAGTCAAGGTAATTAATCTATTCCTTTGAGAAGGTAAATTCTGAAAATGTCACACTTTGCCCCAAAGTAACTCTGTCCCTGTCCACATAAAAGATATGTCATGCAGGTGTAGGTGTTCTATCCTACCATCACAGAATGAAATAAGAAAGAGGGCACATGCTGCATCCATGCTCCCTTCAGCTGTTTCAATTAACTTCAACTCATTTGTTGAGAGTTCATCAGTTACAATAATGGCCATAAACTAACAGATTCATTTGTGAGGTATCGCTGAGAATAGGTTTTTAACATTAGTCACAAGCATAGCCTGTCTACTGAAAGGTTGCTCATTTAATTGACCCCAAAAGTATGTTTAACTTGTTGAATGAAACTTTTTAATTTTCCATCTATGTACTTCTCCAGTGGCTCCATCTTCAAGACACCTGGTCATACAATTGGTTGCAAGGGGGGATTGCTAACATCAGAGTGCATTTTTAGTATGCCAAAAACTGATGGAATAACTGGTCGGTCAACTCTCAAAAACAGAACTGAACAGGGATTCAGAGATCTGCCCATTCAACTTTAAGACTTGTAAACACAGATCAATCTTCATAAATGCCACAATTATTTTAATCCTAGAAACCTGCATAAAAAAAATTACTAGCACTCAATGTCATCTTTCACATATCAGTATGGTTCATGATTATTCACCCTTATCCAGTTTCATAAGATATATGTTGCTGGCAATTAATTCATTAAGCATAATCTGCTCATTGTCAGGTTAATTTTTTTTTCCAATTTTCAGGTAAGTAAAACATGAACACTCACATAATTGCTCAAAAGTAACAACTGCTGGATGCATTACTGGATTAAATACACATGCTCTCTTAAAAGCATGCCTATTGGAATAATTAGATAAACTGCTATTCAAATATATTGTTAAATTCAACTTACAAGTGAATCAATTAATGTTTCTACTAACTCCAACGTTTTGGTGGGAATAAAATTTAATCTTTTAAAAGTGCTAGCACAAAGTCTAGTGGAAACAAAAGGATATTACTGTTCAACAGTAACATTAATGCTTCTAAAATTGTAGGTTTTTCCTCAAAAGTAGTCAAATTTGTAACCACTCTAAGAAATGCTTCATTCAATTCCAGCAACTTCCCTCATATTGCTCTAGTAAAAAGTCTGCTTCCTCAATGGAAAGTTCTTGTTGTAAAAAAATTCCAGCAATATCAACATTCATATTCTTTTGCTGCAATCCACTCCGAATGATGTACAGTAGACTGGTCCAAAGGAAGCATAGTGTCAACATTTCCCATGTCATATTTGAAATCATTACTCACTGATTGTTAGTTTTTTTAAAAACCTTCAGGTCATCAGCTGGGTAAATTACAAGAACACTCAACTCCTCTATTGGGTTTGGTCGTCCTTGTTTCAAATCGATTTGCATTTATTCTCAATGCCCTTGAACATCTGCTAGAATTTATTTTTGTGAATGAAACAATTGTCATTATTAAATCAATTCAGTTAAACTTGCAATATATTCTTTGCGAAGATTCAAACTTCTCTATCTGTGATGAGGAATCTCAAACTATACAGAGTCTACCAAAAAGTTATATTAGTTCATAATGTAACGGATTTCTCCTCCATTCCATTGGGATACCTCCATAGCTGTACCTATTTTGGTACATGGTGCCTAGAAATACTCTCACTGAAAACATTGCTGGCCAATTACAATGATATATTTGTATAAATTTAAGGGAATCCAGTTGTTCATTAAACCATTGTCCTCACCTGAAAATACATTACTGTTGGTGAAATGCACATCCAACCATCGTTCTCATGCACGCAATGAAGTTTCTGTATTGATCACATTGTCCTTCAAGCTGGCAGTGGCCGGAATCTTGGAAACACTGTAGGTACCAGTTATTTCATCACTTAACATTGTTGACATGTGTTTTTCCTCAAAAAGTTAATATTGGGAACCAATCCTTGACTTTTTTCCAAAACAGAAAATAGAAATGTTTTGAAGCTTGGATATTTTGTTGCATGACTACTCAATAAGTCATTATGTTATGGAATTCCAGTTGACGTGACAGGGAGGCCAATGGGAGACCACATTGGAGTACATAGAATTAAAGTGGCAACTTAACCTGCAGGCAAGTAAATACTCAGGTATTAATGACACAGAGTCTCATAAGTGATTTAAAATTGAGAGCCGCACAGTTGGGATTAGAACTGTATTTTTTTCCTTGCATTGTTTTATACTTGAATTGCATTTAACATTATGATTTGAATTTCTGCATTATAGATATACATGTTTAAATGAATTTTGATTTGACAAATTTTAGATTATGTAATTTATAAAGAAATTAATCATATAATTTATAAAGGAAATATATAATTATGTAGTATTGTTGATAAACTATGGTTCTGAGGAAATCTTAGACAGAAAAGCACTCAACCATTTAACTGGATGCTTTAGCTAATTTTGTCCTAGTGTCGATTCCAGCAGACTTTTTTTATTTTGGAGGATAAGAAAGGTTAGAAAGAAGCACACTAAAATTTACATCTTGTGACCTTGTGCTGCTGGGGTGGACATAAACATCTGTTGGGCATATTACATACAGAATAAAACTGCAATAATTCCGGTGTTTTTATACAAGTGGATGCATAAATTAGTTCCCTTAAATTAAGCTACAGGTAAGAAGTCTTCTTTAAAAGGGATACTGGAAGCAGTTCAGTGAAAAAGTGTGAAAGTTATAGTGGTTGCCTCCCCAGCAGCCTTAGTATTTTAATGCATTAAATACAATAGTGCACAATTTAGTTTACTTACCAGTACTGTATACTTTTTAATGAGGTTTAATGAACATATATACTGAAAAAATAAGCAAGTTGTTTTTCAAAACAAGATCAGAAAAAACAGAAATCTGAAAGTGAGAACACAGGCTGTAGCATGAACATTAGCATGGATAACCTTAACTTTTAAATAGGTAATATCTGTGGGTACAGACATCAATTTGCTTCTACATAGAGAGAGACTTCCTTTCTGCGCGCTTGTTGGGTTAAAAGGATTTTTTTGTTTGTTTCAAGAGTATTTTTACTGAAAAAAAATGTGACAAGTACAAAACAGAGATAAGACTCAAGTCCATGACAATATCTTGTACAGAAGAAACTCAGAATTGACATACTCTTCCCCAAGATACAGTTACTGGGCTAGACTAAATAAAAATTCTACTTTACATGAGCGTGTGCATTTATTTGAAAGCTTCAAGATCCACCCAAAACTGCAATTAGATCCTACACCAATAAAAATGAAGACAAAACATTTAGAAAATGTTTATAAAAATAAGATATGCATGTTATTCTACTCTGAATTTAAGAAATGGGTAGTGGATATGATTCAGGAGTTTTTACTTCTATTTAGCATAACTGATATCTGGAGATATAATCATTCAGGTAATTTCTCTGTTGAATATGGATAAGCCACAATCTCCAACCTGCAACACAGCTAACATCTCTCTAAAAATTGAGATAGTAATCAATGATCTTGGCACTTCAGTAAACAACTCCCTCTCTTTTAACCAGTAGGTAGCATTAGTAGTCAAGAAATTCCTCCACTTAGCACAATTCATATACAGAGTTATCTCATCCAAGTTGAAAGAAATCATTATTCAACTGTACTTTGTTCTAATAAGACCAATTATACAGTACCACTCCAACCACATTGCACAATTAGAAAGACCTCAACACAAGAAAGTAACTGGTCTAAAAGATCCTTACCTACCAGGACAGGCTTAAATAATTCCTATATACACAGTCTCTTACAGCAGGTTGAGCAATCTGCTTTAATATCCCGTTGTCCTTTAACGGGAAATTTTCTGTACTTGTTAAGCACCTATTTGTTTGTTCAGATTTCCTGCCAAGCAGTATAAAAGCCTTCTCTAGAGTGTAGGCTAGTAGCTTTAGTATTGTCCCTACCCTCATTCCCTGTAAGGTGTCTTGCTGTTATACTTGGTGGCTTTGCAGTTGCCCGCCCCTACTGTAAATTTGATCTGGGACACTCCTCCCAGTCTAGTGTCATTAGCTCATTCTACCTAATACAGAGAGAACATCTGAGAAGGCGAACACACTTAGTTGCTTTCCTTCTGTTCACTACATCTGAATTGTTTTAGTATGTTTTAGCTGCTTTTCTGTGTGTGTATATATATATATATATATATATATATATATATATATATATATATATATATATATATATATATATATACACACATATATATACATATACACACACACACTTTTCTGTATATGTAGACAAGCTACTTATTCTACTGTATTACTGCCTCTTAAATCGTTCAGTTGTGCACTTGACGTGCTTCATTTAAAAATATTCAAATTGCTAATTTTGTAGAGTTTTAATTGCATTTACTGTTTAGGGCTACACACTCATGTGTTAGCCTTTTGTGTGTTTATTTACTGTATTATTGCATTGTTTAGACGGTTTTAACAAAAAAAAAAAAAAAAATACTATCTTGTTTGTTCATTTCCTACCTTTCCTAGCTAATATTGCCCAGATCCCAGGCTTTGCTGGTTTCAGGACTTTATTTTCTGTGTTCAGAGCTATCCAGACCTTGCTGTGGTAGAGGAAGTCCTACTGCTTACCAGTGGGTGTGGCGAGCATGAATTGTAATTTTATTAGTCATTTTGGGCTGATTTCTATCCCTTTCAACTTTCTGGCTTAAAAATGCAAGTGTTTGTGTATTTTTCACATCGTGCAGCACCAAGGGGCTATGGTTAAATGATTCCAGGTGCCAGAAGGTTTTCTCTTCTAATTTTCCTTTAGAACTAGCTGGTTTCTCAGTAGTAGCACTAATATCTGAACCCCTGTGACTAGCACTTAAGTTCATAGGTTGGTACTAGGCTATCGGCCCTAGGGTCTATACAAGCCTAGCCATAACAATTCCCTGGATATTTCTTCCCACAATATTTACTTCTCTGGACCCCTGTCTAGCAGGGTGACTGACATGATCCCCGGGGTGAATTTTCTATCTCCCATCCAATCATCAAGGTTCCTTTTGAAGAGGGCCAATGAGGTGCTCTGCTTGACATGTATGGGCAGTCTATTCCACAGTATGGGGAGTCTCTGGGTCAGGAACCCATCCCTCCAGCATGTTTTGTTCATTGTGATGACAAGGTTTAGATCCTTGGAGCGTGTGGCTCTGAGAGATTGGGATTGCTTTAAGTGGAGCATGTCCAACAGCTCAGGGTTTGACATGGCCTTGTATGTTAAGCAGAGATCGCCTCCGAGTACGATATGCCACGGAGTAGATCCGGAGTTTTTTTTAAGATGGTCAGCATATGGCATCTGCTTTAGGCCTGTAATTCTTTTAGTGAGGTATTTCTGTGGCCTTTCCAGCTATTGCAGATGTCTTGCGAGGTACATACCAAATGGGGCATTATACTCTATAATGGGTCTAATGAGGGAAGAGTACAGTGGGACAATGACCTCCTTTTTTCTGGATGAAAAGCCCTTAGTGAGGAAGTGTGCCACATAGAAGGATTTCCTGACTACTGTTGTGATGTGGTTATAAAAGTTAGACCACTGCCTACCTGTGTCCCTCAGTCCCTCATCACACTTTTGATGTTTAGTGTCCTGCCACCTATGTGGTAATTCTTGGGTACATGTTTTTTTCCAAAGGGGATAATTATACATTTCTTGGCATTAAGCTTGAGCCCGTGGCTCTGGCACCAGGCATCTGTTTCTGTAAGGCCCTTTTGTAGAATATCCACATCATTTGGGGATTCAGTAATGGCTCCCAGTTTGCAGTCATCTGTTAACTTTGTTAGCCAGAGTCCCTTAGTGTTGGCCTGTACTTAGAGAAGTAGATGCCAAACAAGAGCGGTCCCAGGATTGAACCCGGAAGTACTCCACTTGTCGCTTGTCTGGAGCTGGATCTGGAGTCGGCTACTTTTACAGTCTGGGTTCTGTCATTAAGCCAGTTGGCAACCCATCGAATGACATAGGGATTTATGCCCAGGTTAGTAAGTTTATCTATGATTCCAGAGTGGGGGATGGTGTTGAAGGCCTTGGCGAGGTCCAGATATGCTGTGTTCCTTACCCTCATCCACAGTTATTGAGACAGATTCGAAGAAGTCAATCAGATTCAGGAGACAAGATCAGCCCTTCACAAACCCAAACTGGGTGGGGTCCAGTGTTTGAAGGTTGCCAATGTCTTTGTTTATAAGTTCCATGATAATGTGTTCCATGTCCTTGCAGATCAGGCTTGTCAGACTGATGGGATGGTAGTTCCCGGGATCCAAGACGGATCCCCCCTTGTGGAGTGGGATAACTGTAGCTGTGCGCCACTTAGTGGGCAGGAAGCCTGAGGTGAGGCTATGATTAAACATGACACTTAGGAGAGGTGCCAGTTCACTTTGTAGTTCATGTAGTACATAGCCCGGGATGTCATCTGGTCCCATGGATGCTGTATTCTTAAGCTTTGGAGACTGCGGTTTCTACCTGTGTGGCCATGATTACTAGAATTTGGCAATCGTTCGGTATTGAGATGGGCCCTTTAGGGGGTAAGAGGGGGGTGAAGTTGGCACTAAATCGATCTGCCAGGATATTGGCAATATCCTTGGGATAAGTAAATTTAATGCCATTCTGTTGTAGCACAGAGCAGATCTGAGCATTGCCATTTAGATTCTTGACATAACTATAGAATGCTTTGTGGTTGTCTTTGGAATCTTTGGCAATTTTATTTTCGTAACTAGCTTTAGAGGATTTATGAGGGATCACAGCTTCTTACAGAGGCTGGTGAGGGAGTTTTTTTGCATACTGGGATTTCCTCTTTTCTGCAACAGTTTCTTCCTTCTGTTGTATAGTTTGTTTATAGCAGGGGACCACCAGATTGGCTTCTTTTTTGGAGAAGAGCATCTTGGTTCTATTTGGGATGGCACGATTCATGCACAAGTGGATGTGCTCGTACAGTGCCTTAGTGTAGGATTCTGCAGTCGAACTTTCAGATCCTGTATGCATGGGTGTCGTGAAGTTTGTCACTTCTGACTTCAGTAGCATGAAGTTGGCTTTGGAGAAGTTTTTTAAGGAGGTTTCCTTACTGGGGGGTGGGGGTGAGATGTGGATGTAAAGGGTGATTTGCTTATGGTCAGACCTGACCAGTGAGGGGGTGACCACTGGTGTGGAGCATCTATCTCCCATGTTGGTAATGACCAGGTGTAGGATATTGGAGCTCCTGGTGGGACAATGGATTAGCTGATCCAGGGCGCTGAAATTTACGAATTCCAAGAACCGTTGGGAAAAGGAGTTGGTAACCGTCACGTTTCCCCAGTTAATGGTAGGGTAGTTGAACTCACCCAGTATTAGGGTGTTTGGTTGTATCTTAATATTTTCCAGTATGTTTAGAAAGGTGTAGTGAGAATCTTGGGGCATGGTGGGGGATCTGTAGCAAGGGATTGCAGTCTTAGTGTTAGTTGCACCTTGAGAATTTCAGATGCATTGTGTTGGGCAACTAGCCTGGAGGTGTGAATATGGACACTCCTCCACCTTTAGTGTTTCGGTCTTGGTTTTGTGGTCGGAAAGTGTGGTAGGAGTTGTAGCCTGGTATTGCAGGTGTGCTCTCTCGAGCCTTGAACCAGGTCTCAGTTACTGCACAGATATCGATGTTCTCCATTTTTATGAGTGCCTCGAGAGAGAGTGCATTTTGAGGTTTAGACTTCTAGCATTGAGTAGCATTACCCTCAGATTTTGCAGGCTTGTATCTGTTCCGGTGGTGGTTTTATCCTTTAAAACTTGCCTAGAAAAGGCACTATAGGGGTGGCAAGAGTTTCAGCCAGTAACCTGAATCCCAGGGGTGACCGGTGCAGACCATCTCTGGCAAAGCAAAGCATCGTGGTTTGTCGAGCATGTCTTCCCAGGCAGACAAATACTGGATCCCCTTTTAATGACACCAGAAGCTCAGCCAATTGTTGAAGTCAATCATTTTGTCCTCATACTGTGGTATCACTCTGGGCAAAGGCAGGATGCTAATCAGGGCTAGGGTTATACCTGCCAGGGCCACCTCCCTGAGCTCTTGGATCATAATGTTTATGATTCATTCTGTTACTATGTACTGTTGTTTCAAAATCTGCCTTTAGGAGTGAAGGTACTATAAGTCAGAAAAATACAAAATCTAAGTACTCTCTGTCTCCAAAACGTGGCAGCCACAAAGACTATTAAAAGGTATGTGGGGCTTGCCAAAAAATGTGTCTCAGTACAGATTTTAGTGAAATGGACATCAAATGACCCATGAGGAGCTCAGTGTCTCTCCAACCTAACACCACTCTTAAGTATTCAACTGCAGTACCACATTTATCATTCTTATAAGAAAAGCGCAGTCCAGGTTTGAACAGTCTGCAAACAGCTAAAGTTAACGGAGTATGCGTCTACCTGTTTGAGCAAATATTCATTTTTCCCCAGGAGAGCACTCTGCTTTGGCTTGTAAGCAGCCCCACCCCCCGCACCCAAACGCACTCATCTTCCACTTTCTCTCTCATTCCCTTTTGTTAGCAAATAGTATCCATAACTGATCAATACTGTGCGTTTGTTAATTTAAACTGAGACCACAGTAGCCTACTGACACAAGGTTATCCTGTTTTTCCACCTGAGAAATGGTTAAGAAATGACTTACAGTTTCAGAGCAGTCCTTGGTCAATTCTGTTTGTTTCTTAAACACAAACTTGTCTTTGCTTTGGCTCATTAGCAGCAGTACAAAAGAACTGCCTGCTCACACCCTTGTTCTCCCCCTCCCCCTTCCCTGTTTATTACCTTAAGCCAATCCCAAAGTTAATAAATATTACCTGTGGCAGGCACCATTTTTAAAACCACAACTACCCTTTGTCACTATCATATGTTCATTTACCAGTTTACTCTGTTACCTGATTTCCAGCCCCTCATAAAAGCTACTAACAGGGTCTCTACCCACTCCACTCCCCACCCTGCCCCCTATTCCCTCGCATCCCCCAGTGGTCCTACCTTTATTACAGTCACAAACGCCTCCCATCTTTCCAATAACCAACCACAGTACTAACCCAAAACTATCTCCTCCATCTTCCCACTACTATCACATCTCCTCAACCAACATGTACAAGCATACCTTACCTGTGCTCACTGCATGCACTCTCCTTGTACATCTTACATCCTACCAAAGCTCCATCAATCCCCCACTCAACCACTACCACTGTACTACTACTCACACCACCACTCATGTCTCACCCTCACTCAGCACCCTTTCCACCAGCTCAAGAACTATCCCTATGCACCCTTCACATATTATACCAACTATATTACTCAAACATAAAGCATTCCTACAACTTAACATAGTAACCCTCCCACCATACCTATTACCCACAGAGAACAATCATAAAGTTTCCCTAATACTCAAACATTCAAAAACTGAGAAAACTAATACCCTCATGCATATCAAAACTAGCCCTAAGTGGAGACATCCACCCCAACCCTGGCCCTACAATCTCCAACCACAATCCTCATAATCAGACTAGAAACCACAACTTCTCCCATATCACAGCCAATAGAAAGCCAAGTGACTTCCTTCTACTAAGCCTAAATATTAGAAGTATATACAAGAAAGTCCATGAACTCCATGCCACCATAGACTTGTACTCCCCAGATATAGTCATCCTGACAGAAACCTGGCTAAAACCTCACATTACCAGTGAGGAAATACTCACTACTGGTTACGGCATACTAAGTAGACTGACTAAACAAGAAAGAAGGCAGTGTATCTATAATATTTAAAAAGCATCTAAACATCCAGATCTGAAAATCATCAGCTCCACAAATAGGCAATGAAGAAACAATATATACCAACCTCAAAATAAACCAAAACAAAACCATCAACATCATTGGATGCTACTTCCCACCTGGCCAAAACATCCCTCCACTAGAAATCCTCCTCAGCTGGTCTACCCACCATCTCCAAGAAACTATAATTTTAGGTGATTTCAATATGGACTGGCAAACCTGTTCTGGCAACCATCCAACCCATCATGTAAACCTTCATGGCTTCACCCAACAAGTCCAGTCACCAACCAGGATAAATAAAAACTCCAGCAAGCACACTACCCTGGATTGGATACTAGTCAGCAAGAGCCCCCAGTCATATACAACAGGCTGCTTATCAGATAGCCTCAGTGATCACTCCCCAACATTCCTACTCAAAAATACCTATACCAAGCTAAACCTGTCATCTGCCGTCAAATACGTAAAAAACTAAACTTTAACCCACTCACATTCATCTCATCGCTCAAAGAATGTAACTGGCATCCTCTAAAGTACCTCAGTCTTGATGAAGCAGTTGAATTTTTAATACTACCTTCCTGAGCATCCTTAATTACCATGCCCCCATAAGACTTTCCAGAACTAAAGCACAACTATCCCCATGACTACAGAAAACCACTATGTCAGAAATGAAAAACAGGGATAAAGCCTGGGGGCACTGGCGCAAAACCAAAACCCCCTCAACTAGACAGAAATTCCTAGAACTACGCAATAGAGTCAAAAAGCTAATAAAACAGGACAAATTCCAATACTACCAGTCTGCCCTAGACTCCTCCCAACACAGCCCCAGACAATTCTGGTCCTCCATAAACTCCATCCTCCACCCAGGTAAAGTCAGTACCCCTCCTCCTAACATCCCTCACTCCTCTGGAAATATTGCTACCTCATTCAGCACACACTTCACACAAACCATACTATCACTAGCTAAAAACAACCCTCCAACCCACACCGTCAACTAGTAATCTCCCCACTGCCTTCTCTTTTTCTCCTGTATCTACCGCCAACATAAAAAACTCTTAACTAAACTTAAGCCCACCAAATTAGCAGCAGACAACCTCCCAAGTGAATACCTACAAATCGCAGCTGATGCTTAGCCTACCCAGTATCCATCTTGATTAACCAATCTCCGTCAGAAAGTTATACTTTAGTATCGCATATAATTCCCCTCCACAAAGGCGGCCCCTCCACAGAACTAACCAATTACCGCCCCACAGCTATTCTCTCTCCACTCTCCAAAATACTAGAGACATGCATACACTCCAAGGTCTCAGACTACCTCCTTACTAACAACCTACTTTCCAATACTCAGCATGGTTTCCGACCAAACCATAGCACCACCACTGCCTTACTCTCCTTTATTAACACTATCCTTCAGCATAAAAACAATAGCTATCTCTCCTCTGCTACTTTCCTAGACCTAGCTAAAGCATTTGACATGGTCCCACACAAACAACTCATCTCTGTCCTCAGTAACCTATCCTTCTCTCATCTCAATCAATCAGTCACCAACTGGTTTCAGAGTTACCTGTCTGACTGCCAACAATCTGTTGTATGGCAGAATGACATATCTCCCCAACTACCTGTCTCCATAGGGGTTACCCAAGGATCCATCCTTGGACCCCTACTCTTCTCTGTTTTTACCAATAATCTAGCCTCTGCCACCAAACATGGCACACTCATACAATACGCAGAGGACTCAACCATCATCTGCTCAGCCCAGTCCCTACCCAAACTGCAAAATGTCACAAAGGAAGCATTTTCCTCTGTTGAAACTTGGTTATCCGATGCCCAATTAATACTCAACCCAAACAAAACTAAACTACTCATCTTCCAACCCACCAAACATACTCAAAACAACTCTCACTTTAACATCACAGCAAAAGACACCACTATATACCCAACTGAACACACCAAATTGCTAGGAGTGGAAATTGTCTTTCACATATCTATGACCATAAAGTCCACAAAAAACTAGGAGTGTTATACAGAAATAAGCAACTTCTCACCAAAGCAGCAAAGATTTCAATAGCAAATTCCCACCTTATCGCCACCCTACTTTATGTCTCTCCAATATATACCAACCTAAGGCAATGCGATCTAAACAAGCTAGAGACCTGCTACAACAAAATCGCAAATTTCGCCACAGGGGCATCCTAGCATAGTCACCACTGTCTCTCACTTGCTGAATTGGGCTGGCTTGAACTCCCTCACCTCCTTCAATGGTATCAACTGTCACTCGCCCACAAACTAGTAAACCATCCACTAAATGTCCCATCCCTCCAGAATCTACTCCAACCTTATCAAACCATCAGACCACTAAGATCCAGCAACAAAAATCACTTGTAGATCACTAAAGCCAATAACTCTGCTGGTGAAGCACTATTCTCTTGTGCTATAGCCAAATTATAGAACTCCCTCCCACCCACAATTACCTCCGTACCATCATGCGTCCACTTCAAAACTTTACTAAAAGCACACCTAAAAACATGCTGGCTATGCCCTTGCAACTCCCACTCTAATTTCCACCCCACTAACTACCTTGATTATAGCAAGCTCAGATGCTCATAAGCCTAGTACTTATTACTTCGCAGATAAAGATTCTAGTTGTCTATGGATGTACTATGTTCTTCATCTGTAAATATGTTTGTAATTAATTGCTATGTTAATCAAATTGTTAATCGCTATGTAATCCAATGTAACTACTGTCTGTTAGTTTTAACTGTGGAGCTTTTCTCCCCGGGCCTCCGCTGAAAATGGACCTACGCCCAGTCGGACACTCCCGGTCAACAAATGTAAATAAAATAAACAAATTGACCAGACACGAGTAGAAGGTAAAAATTAAAATAAGCAATCACCCACCAGAATGGCAAAGGACTCTATGCAAACATAAGGTATATTTTAGGATAGCTGCTTTTGCGAGCCATTTCAAGCTTAGGTAATTCCTTATAGAGATGAGAATCAAACCCTCTGCCTTGTGTCACTCATGTGAACACCTTAACCATTATGATAGCCCATCTAACCAGAGACCAGGATCAATCTCTAAACCTTACATCTGTGAAGTTAAGACCTTATCCATTATGTCAAAGCTCCACTTTTAAACAAATGGCTCCATAGAACTCCAGACCACTTTTTCCAATCACACTTTATTATTTTGAAAGTGTTGGAAAAGTGCTTAGAAATGATGGAAGGCCAAGGGCTAACCAGACAGTAAAGAATACATACTTGACACAAAGGCTACCCCTTACGCTGGTGATTTATTAAAATCAAATATTCCCAGTAACACCTGCTCAATAACTTTACCAGTAAGTTCATCTCTTACAAGCAGTAAAATGTAAACACTTTGGTTAAATGTGATTTGGCTCCCTGAAGATGATGACACTTTTTAATACCTCCTGTGCACTCACCTGTACATTTAAGAGAACCATTTCACAATGCGTGCATACAGCATCCCCCCCCCCCCCAATCACCCTTCTACTTCTTTACTTAGAAAATCGTTTTCCGTGCATATTACTTGATCAGCTGTCATCCCAGCTCATATTACACACCTAATGATCAGAAATGACATACATTTATACGGAAATATACCGCTGAAACAAGTACAGAACACCCAGTATGTAAACTCTCACTATTATGATCCAGCACTAACAGCCATTCCTGCTGAATACAAAAGCAGTCATTAAAACTTTTTCTCAAGCATCATCACGTGTGCAGAAACAAAACGCACCACACACAACAGAAACAAGCTAAACATTCTAATTGCTTGTTTGGGGATGGGGGCTGTCTCACAGACAGCAAGTAAAGGGCCTTTCTAACATGATGAAAATCCTCACTAAATCATTAGCTCAAAGGGGTAGATCGCCGTACCACCAACTAACAATACTCTCAGTGATTTAAGTCGGAAAAGTTGTAATGTCCACAAGAACAATACATAACTTTGCCAGAAATTCAAGAATTATAATTAGTCTGTGCAGAGATTTTCATTCCTGCTGAGAACATGTATTGCCCAGAATGTAATTATTAGTTTTTTTTTTCAGTTTACTTATTATTGTACAATGTACATATTATACGTTTACTTATTATTTAGTATCGGGATTTCAGGTGTTCATCCACGATTAATCAGGAAATAAACGACTCGCTCAAAAATACAATGTGTTAGGCAGCGTATATACCAGTAAGTATAGATAGTAAGACCGTTTCATTTCTCAATGCAATTTAAAAAAAATACACACTACCTATATAACATAGCCACTTGACCCGCTACACCTCTACTTGTCATTTTCTAGACAGCTATATGATAAATGGTGCAAATGTGAACGTAAATGAAACAGAAAAGTTTAAAGCGAATAATAAGAAAACATTGTTTCATAATTTAAAACTACACGTTTAAAATAGAATGCAAGTTCCAAACAACTGTGCACGAAATGTCAACGTTCCCTATGGGAAAAATTCAAGACGCCCTCCACCCACAAAAAAAGGAATAACTGGGTACTCTGTTTTCTATTACTAGACCTGAAGATTCAGGGAAAGCACTTCCCTAATGTCAAGGAATTTGCCTCTGCCAGCCAGGCAAGTGGGGATCCCACAATTGTGATTTACAAATATAACAATAACCCACACACTAATACTTGCAAACAAAATGAAAACAAACCCTATAATCTTCAACGTTTCCTTAACTTACGTGCACAGGAAAACCACAGCAGAACCTAAAAATCCACTTTTGCTCAACAGTATCTCAGTGTTATGAGAATGCGAGGGGTTGTGGGAAAAGTACGGAAAGAGACATGCACAGCGTAATCACGTTTGAGTACGATCTTTACGGAATCTGGTTGAGAGTCATATTTATTTGTTTAATGCAATTCTTTGCTACTTATTTTGTGGCGTGAAAGAAATACATAGTAACGTTGACTCGTGTTTTGCTTAGCGTGCAGATAGTAAGCGTTTAGGAGAAACATGCTATTGTAAATATCAACACTTTTAGAAGAAGAGGCTAGATGTCGAGGGTAGTAGCAAAGCATTCAGAAAGTGGGGCTTTAACACCCAAAAAAATCATAGTAAGGAGCTGAGGTGACGGTCATAGTCGGAAAAAGTCTAAGTTCGTGTTGTTAGAGCCCTTTGAGTTATTGACTTGAACATATTAATTTGTTTAGTAGCGGTATGGTTATTTACGTTTCTGTAACTCATTTAAACCTAAGGTTACGGTTTTAAAACTACCAGGAATGTTTGCCAGGAAGTTATACCTCTTACCACAAGAAATCTGGACAGAGGCTAAAATAATAGGATCTCGGGCTCAAAATAGGGACATGTTTTAAATATTGCTGTTATATACTGTTGTGTTATGAAGTAGTGCTATCTGTGCCAGGGAGAGTAGGCCAGTACATGGGTACATATGCCAGAATACCTAGCTGGAATTTTGAAGAATTTTATGTTATCTGACCATCACACTGATTTGTTCAGATGTTTAAGTTAAAAATATATTTGTGAAGTCTGTGTTAAAATTGCATCAACAGTAGGTCCTGCTGGATGTATACATGTATATTAGGCTGTATTTCTGTAACTGATCAAACTTGCATTGGGCCAGGAAGAACCCGTTTTCAATGGCGTCCCAGGGAGAAAAGCTCCATGATAACAATATAAGATCAAGACAATACATTCACATACATCAGAGAACCCAGGAAGGGTGGTAAGTTTGAAGTTGTGTTATAGCATTCAGATGCTGCCACAGATCTTAGCAAAGCCCTGTGTGTGTTTATTGTACCAGATCAGATGACCATAGGTGATGTTATCCTCTAATCAGCATCTGGTTTCTTTGGAACTCTCTCAGTAGCACTTTGCAACCTGACAGAAAAGATTTCTGACAGGATGTATATATTTCACATATCCACACAGACAAAAAGAGAGACATCATCTGGCTTTTGCTGTGGTAAGACACTCAGCATGCGTCAGCTTTTAGTAAATAGTCAAGGAACAGTAATTCTTTAGTCAGTTTGGGATATTTAGTGAGAATAGTTTAGTATTGTTTTCTGAATCTGTGAGAAACTATCCAGCTGTATTATTTTTTTTATATCTGTGTGGTTAGAAACTCTTGTTTATTGCATTCAGTATTCTGTTTTATTACTTAGCATTAAATATTTTTACCCTTCATTGTGGCTAGTCCTTTAGAGAATACTTTTAACATCTTGAAAGTATGTATGCTTGTTTTAGTGATACTGTGGCCACTCCTGAAAGCCTTGCTGCTTTGGTCACACCCTACCATTTGTATTGGTATTAATTTTGAACAGTATAATTGGGTACCTGTTTGTAAAAGCCTTAGGGTAGCTGACTGGTGGCAATGTGATTACCTCTGAGTCTGGGCAGAAGGGGCACAGCTAGTAAATCTGTGCCAGCTTTTCCCAGGTGTGTATGAAACTCAAATGTCCAAGTGTGTGTGTCAACTACTGAGAACAGGGACATGGAGCTCCAAAGTGGTCTGTATGGAGATTTATGTGAGCCTGGAGAGAGAAAGAAAGTCAAACCCTAGGTGTGGAGCATGCACCCAGTGTGCTCTTAAAGCAAATTGTGCTGGGTGAAGGAAGTTGCATATGAAAATACTGTGTGAATCCATTTTTGCTCTTAGTGACTGTCCCTCACCAGAGTCGGTGGTGAGGATTGAGTCTCCTTGATTGCTGGACCAGAGTAGAGACCTGTCACATAAACATAGAAAATTACTAGGCTAATAGGATTTGTGTTAGCATGGACTGCTCTTAATAGCTGTGGCATCAAAGAGAATTGTTTCCACTTTGCAAATCAGCTGCCAGTTTGTTTTTAACTGCTCCATTAAAGAACACCACTGCCTAACTTTCACCAAAGCCAAATGGTTCCCCATGCATTTAAGGTCCAAATTCTTACTAGAATCATGAATTCACAAAGTCTTTTCTCCAGAGACATTTTATCCTCTCATTCATAAACTAGAGTTACCACCTGTCCCTCTTTGGGCAGTTCTGTCCTGCAAAAAAAAAAAAACTAAAAAATGGTAAATGTCCTAAGATTTTAGGGCAGTGATATTTCCATGTTTTCTTTCATAGTTGCATAAAACAGTTATTTTGTATCTGAAACACCTAAATGTTATATGAAATAGCACAAACAACTCAAATGCTACAATAGGCTTTTATTTTGGCAAAAAAAAGTGAAGTTCGGTCCTTTACACTGGCTGTAAGTCTTGTCTTGCAAACTCTCGCAATTCTAAAAAACAAAAATGCCCTACTTTGGGCATTTGAAAAGGTGACAACTCTATTATAAACCTTTCGCCAAAATTCCCTACGTGTGATCTCAGTGGTATCTCTGTCTCAACCCACCCTACTAACTCCAAAAATTAAATTTCATTGTGCTGACCATGCATTCTCCTTCCTAGCACATAAACTATGGGTCTCCATTCATGTGTCAATAAGAGATGCCCAGAAGTACTCAGACTTCAGACAACAGCTCTAGGAGCACCTTTTCACACAAAGTGCAGCTGCACTCACACAGGTCACATTATGTGAACCCTGCAGCATTCTCACATCTATTCATCCATATTTCTTCCTTCCTAATCATTAGGGAGTGAGTTTGGCATAATGATTAAGGTCTTCACCCTATAAAATCAAGGTGTAGGTGTGGATTCTGACCTTGAATTATTGGTTAAGCTTATTCACCTATGAGCTACTTATATCTTGTCATCCCTCTTCACTGGCTTTCACTTATCCTACCTCTTCTCCTCACATCTCTCACATTTCCCCCCACCCTTTTACTCTTCTTCCCTCTGCATGCCTCTCTTACTATTTCTTTGTCTTCTCTCCATGGTATTCTTTCCTGCAGCTATTCACAGTCGCCTCTGCTAATATCTTCATACCTCTCTACATAATGATATGCTGCTATCCCTGTAGCGTAAACAATTTCATTCCTTATGGCTGCATTTTTTTCCCAAAAGCTGTGCTAAGCATGATTCCATTTTGCCATCCATGTTTTGATTTTGTAAACTGCTTCTTGAACCAAATGGTATGGCATATTCCTGTATCTGTATATATGTATTTTTTTTTTTTGCATATCATTGTATTTGTAAATATGTTTTGTCCATTTCTTATGTGATCCTCTTCACCCGAGCTGTGTCTGCAAATGGTCCATTGAGATCAGTCCACTACTGGGTAAACAAATATAAATAAATAAATTATTTTTTTGAAGGCTATAAAGTATGAAGCTTTAAATGGATGTCATTATTTAGTAACCTGAATCCTCAGTGATTTGTCAGAAAACCACAAAGTTTTTGAGGAAATGACCTGAAATATGAGGTGAAAATCTGTACAGATGAGACCTATGTGGGAGACAAAGCACAATATTATAATCCTGCACCATAAAGCGCTGAGGTAAGCAAACGAACATCGCAAATAAACTATGTAGTGCTTTTGCTTTCTGAAGTTTGTCTAGGATGTTGAAGTGCACTTCTGCAAAGACTAAAGTGAAGTAAAAAAAAATAATGCATTTTGAAGTAATCTACATAACAGACCAAAGTCAACACCTCTTTCATTCAACATTTTTGTGTACTGATATGTAAGCAGTTGGATTAAACTTCTGTTAATGTCTTTAAGGTATACCAGTAAAAACCCATAGGTGATAGCCGTATCAGAAAGTCAAAAGTAGTTGTACATACTTAAAAAATGCTTAAGTTCAGTGAAGTGATGTCGTACCATATGCCGATTAAAACCACATACTGAAAACATGCAGTAATAGATGGTTTATGTTTACAACATTGTGTTGTTTTCATGTTTTTTTTTTATGTTACAAGTAAACTAATACTGTAATGTTTTATACCTTTGCATATTTCACTACCGCAAGTATACAGCCAAGAATTAAAGTCCTCTCATTTGCCTTTAAAACCCAAAGTAGTGATTTTAAAAGAGATGAACTTTTTTCAGAGTATAAGATATTTGAGTACCACATCCAATATAGCCACTGATGAGTCTGTGTGCATTAATTTAGTAATTCATTAGTGCACACACTCTTAAATAGTTTGGGTTTTATGCAGAAAAGTAAATCTAGAACAGCATTAACTCCAAGGGCAAAAATCCTAGCACTGTATCATATTCATAGCAGTTGAGTGATATGCCCAAGCAAAACCCATATCCAGAATAAATTATCCTTTGTTAACAAATGTCAAACTATCCATGTTGTAGTCTCGCAACTTTGTATTACCATCCACGTTTATTATAGCAAATATAAAATGACAGGCTTGCTTCAATTTAGCTCACATCTTTGCTTAAGAATCGGGGTAAAGCCTCAAATCAGAAGCCATTTTTAAATTGTTACTTTAATTCACTTAGAAGATTAATACAACAACATTTTTTACATCAGCATGTATTTTGTGAAGAATGTGATGCTGATATCTGGTATTAATCTGAGTGTAATGCCCAGTGATTTACCAGAAAATAAAATATATGGGGCTAGGCCAAAATATGAGACATTATCGAGGACATTCTGCAAAATCAGGGTCAAGTGAGAGCTAGAGGCACACTCATACATTTGTAGATTCTCCTAACACTCTGCACCAATTCACATTTTATATCTATAGTCGAGGCATATACACACTATAATCAATAATATTAAAAAAGAATATATGTAGATATGCATAAATGCTGTCTCTTGAGGAGACTCAGACCACCCAATTAATTTTTTAACTGGTTGCCCTAGTAATGCTAGGGTATACATCTTAAAATATTAGAGAGATCATACACAGGAAATGTGTGTCAAGTGGTACATCCCTTTCTGGAAGGTAGGCACAGTGACAACCTCACGGAGGTTGACTACATATCCAAATTGTACAAGTCTTTACTGAGCATCTTGACGGACATTGCAAATGTTAGCATCCATTGTGTTCTGGTATACTTGTTTTTGAATTGTTTTTATAATTCTGTACATATAATTTGGAGTTATTAGTTTTTTGTTTTCAAATTCAAATCACCTCTCACTCTTTTCCTCAGATAAATCACTAGAAGCCTTCAGAGTATTACATTGTTTTAAGGGGAAGCTTGTCCATCTGAAGTCTGTAGTAACTATCTTGCTACAAGACTAGTTAGCAGAAAACGGTAAGCTGGGATCCAAAAATGTGATATGTTCCTGACTCCAAGCAGAATAGTCAGTAAGCTAGAAGTGGTACAGTGTGTCATGTTTCTGCACCATTGAGGTGATGAAGATTTGAAGATAACCAATGCTTAATATTTCAAAAAGAGGAAGAACATAAAATTGTAGAAATATGGGAAAAACATTTAGTAACTGTTGTGAGCCTAGAAAATATTTTCTGTTTATTCATTACTTATTCTTTATAGTGAATCAATGGTGTTTATGCTGCTGAATTTATCATTAGAGCTAAGGATATTGAATTTGATAAACTACATCACCTATTGATGATAGACAGAATACTTTGTACTATAAGAAATGATCAGCCAAGGGCAGGTTTTTAAGAAAAGCAGAACAGACCTTATTAAAAGCCGTGGATATACGCAGAATGAAATTACAAATGTATACTTACAGTAAATGACCTAAGCAATGGAAGTATGCAAGGTAAATGAAATAGTAAATAAAAATGAAGCCTAAAGTGAAAGTGCACAGTATAAGTTCTGTTGATAAGGAGGAGAGTCATAAGCTGCACATGAATTGTGGTGAAAGTCAAGTCTTTTATACTAGATTTTTGTAGAAACTGTGGTACTGAGAATCAGTTTGCAAGGGTGTTTAAAAATGTTCAGAATGGTTTGCTTGCTAATTGCAAGTATGATTCTGTAAAGTTATAGAATAAAGAGATAGTGAAGGAAGTAAAATGTCTGAAAAAAATCATATTATTAAACTATTTTCTGACAGTCAATTCATGTTGTTATAGCCATTTCATTTCTTCACAAAAGCAACAGTAACATGGTCCTTTCATGTTACCCATGTTTGCATTTTACATTGTACACAATAGAAGTTAATTCATGTGGCTGTCTTTCATTTTTAGTAAATATACATGCAACCCTCTTTCCTGCTGAGTAAAAGTACAGTGGTGCATTAGTTGTAAGCACAATGATGTCAGCTACGTTGCATGCAAATGTTTGAAGTTTATGTGATTATGTAAGTCCTTATATCTTATAAGCTGTACCATATCTGCGCAACTGGTATTGCCATATGGCCCAGGTCATGGCTGAAAGTAATACTTGCACCCTTTCATTTACCTAGTTAACAATGTCCAGATAAATAACCAGAATGGCAAGAAAAGCTCAGGAACAATAAATGAAGTGGGGAATTTAACACAACACCAGTACTGAGTATATTTTGCCAGAAAAAAAATTTGAAAGCATTGTCGCTGAAAGGAACTAAAAGCAATGCTGTATGCGCCTCATTGACTTATTTAGGATGCCAAATAAAGCTATTGATCCAAAAGATATTGTCATGTAAATACACACATAAAAAGTACAAAATTCTCTTTTACATAACACTGGATAAAGAAGTCGAATTACCTAATGTTTTGGGTCACTTGTTTCATGGGAATTCGGGCATAGTGAAACTTATTTACATTAAAGAAACAGCTGCACAGTCACATAACAAGCGATATTTTGCATGACCTTGCTGACTTAATTTGTAGACTTATATAAGTATTATAACTGTTACTGTAACTCATTGTTTTATGAATTGTATTATTCTGTCATATAATTGGATACCATTGTATTTAAATAGTGTGTGAACTCATGTTGTTTGTTTTTGAATAAGTTGGAAATGCCAAGACTGTTAATTCTAGTTGTCCATCACTTCTCAGTTCTTTTAACTCTAGGGAGTAGAACTGAGCAAAAAGTATGACAAATGGAAAGATTAGATGCTAGACCGATCAAATAAGGTGGGCGAATAGTATGATCATTTATGTGAAGCAGGATGAGATTAATATTTGATTTACTCCACCTTATTCAAATAAAGTGATAAAAGGGTATTACCCACTTCTTACAGTTGAGGAAGTCATTTCAAACTCTGCCAAATGTATGTATGTATTTTATGCATTACATGCAAACTAATTTTCTAGCAAGTAAGGTTAAATTAAGAGACCTCCCAAGTTTTATACATTTTAATATTCCTTACGAAAATACAGATTCGTGGGACTTCTGTGTGGTATCTCATTTGCACCAGAAATATTTCAAAGAGTAATTGGAAAGGGACAGAAGGCTTAAAAGGTGCTGTGAACGTAGTTGATAATCTGTTACTTGTTGTGTCTTTTGGCTTTTCCCGGTTAGGGTTCGCCACAGCGGAACTCCGGTCCGCTAATGATTGGTAGCTGATTTTTACATGCCGAGTTACCAGCCCTGATGCACAACCTTCAACGAAGGTATGCCCATTCACGCATGTCTCCACGCAGAAGACGCTCTAGCTGAGAATCGAACCGATCAGCGTCTTACTGTGAGGTGACAACGCTACCACAGCACCACCACCGTTGATAATCTGTTACTGTGAAGTCAAAAACCAGAGAATGACAAAGTTGGGATGCAACTATAGAATACATTGGCTGTATAATTTTAAATAAGAACTCATGTAGAATTAGAGTGATAAATCTGAAATATATGGGCTACATTCTAACATCAGAAGGACTAAAGCCAGACTTGACTTGAAGAAAGACAGAAATAGTGTTAAGTGTAAAAGCTAAAAGACAAGCAGACATTAACAAAATGTCTAGGAATGATGTAGTATCTTGCAAATGTTATACATAATGTATATGACAAAATCATGCCTTCTAGAAAGCTGGTAGAACAAGATACTGCATAGGAATGAAGCAATAGCCATTCAAAGTTTTTTTTTTTTTTTTAATGCTCATTAAACTAGTATCAGAAGCATGCATATTGAAATACTGTGATTCATATGTCAATTTTATTGCAAGTAGATGCGAGTCAGAATGGAATAGGGCTATGATCTTATAGGAAATTAGACCAGTTGCTTATAAGTCTGAGTATTTACAGATGCACAAGAGACACACACTCAGAAAAAAGAACTATAAGCAATAGTATATGGTTATGAGAAATTCCAGATCTATGTTTATGGTAAAGAAGTTAAAGTAGAAAAATAGCATAAACCCTTGTAAATACATATTCAAGAAGTTTGTATGAGACACTTTCAGGTTTACAAAGTATGCTGTTTAATCTGCACAAAGTGAGTTGGAGCTAAGCAAGATTAGAGTTAGCACAGATCAGTAGGGATGGGCAGTTGGCTTCTGCTGCACCACCTTACCAATGTGTGCAGACCCAAACCTAGTCTCTAATCCAATCCACACCGTACCTTAGAAAAGCCTTTTTGGTAATACTACCACAACACAAAATACTGAGACCCTTGTAACGTACGCAAACACACACACACACTCAACACTAATCACTTACCTTTAGTCTAAACCTAACCCACAAACGTTCACACACATAGTCCCACCCTAATGCTGAAACATTCATCACATCTGAAAGTTTTAGTATTAAAAACCCAAACCCACATTTATCTTGCCAATGTGCACTCCTGTCTCTGTCTTCCTTCTCTACTATTTGCAGCACTCACAAAAGAGGGCTTTTAGACAAATTTTCCAAGCACTTTACTCTGTTGAAAACTTGCTAATTTGAAGTAGTGAAATTAACCTTTATAAATGCGTGTGGCTGTCCATGCATATATATATATATATATATATATATATATATATATATATATATATATATATGTATAATATACCCACAAGCTAACAAACATATTCATAGAACATCTGTTTAGTCATTATATTGGCAGAATGCAGATTAACAAAAAGAAGAACTGGGGATTACTTGGATGATTATACAGTTTCTTATGGAACAAAAAGTGAAAGAATTTCAGAAATGTATTGGCACTGACTTAGAAATACAATTACTAAAAAATGGGCAATGAGAGACTGACCAGAACAATAATCATCATTCAGAAAAGAAAAAAAAAAGTTTTTCTTTTCATTTAGTGAGTAAATGTTGCATCCAGGGCTTCATGATACATTTTGTGGCTACCCAGTGGAGAAGGCAGATATTAGAAAGAATGAGTCGCATCTTCTTATGGTGAAGCGCAAAGGGCATTAACCAGGAATGGTAACACAGAGAGTGAGGTGCAAAACTGTGTTGTGTATAATTTATACCATAACAGCAGTACACCGTAAAAAATATGTCTTACACTGTATATGGCAGGAGCTAAAGTCGAATAGGCATAGATTTGCTTCAGTTCATAGAAGTTGTGTAACTGATGTGTGAATTATTACATCAAGTACCTTGCAGAGATTTCATTGTCAAACACTACATGTCACAATGGAGTAAGTACAGTGAAATATATCTTTTCAAGGTATGCTTGCTCTTCTCATATGATATAATTATTCCCAAATTCAAGTCTATGGAATTTAAGGTACTTGAACAGCTACTGGAGTACTAGCACATACCTACAAGTTCAAGATACCCATAGTAATTGGAGTTCTAACACATACAGTAGATATAAAAAGTGTACACACTCCTGTTAAAGTGCCAGATTTTTGTGATATAAAACATGAGACCACAATAAATCATTTCAAAACTTGACCCACTTTTAATGTAACCTAGTACCAGTACAATTCAGTTGAAAAACAAACAAATCTGTTCGGGGAAAAAATATAAAAAATAAAAAACGTACAATAAGCTGGTTGCATAAGTGTGCACATCCTTAAACTAATACTTTGCTGAAGCACCTTTTGGTTTAATTACAGCACTCAGTCTTCTTAGGTAGGAGTCTATCAGCATGACACATCTTGACTTGACAATATTTGCCCACTCTTCCTTGCAAAAGTGCTCCAAATCTGTCAGATTGCAAGGGCATCTCTTGTGCACAGCCGTCTTCAGGTCACCCCACAGATTTTCGATTGGATTTAGGTCTGGGCCATTCCAAAACTTTAATTTTCTTCTGGTGAAGCCATTCTCTTGTTGATTTGGATGTATGCTTGGGGTCATTGTTGTGTTGAAATGTGAAATTCATCTTCAGCTTTCTAGCAGACACCTGAATGATTTAGGCCAAAAGTGACTGGTATTTGGAACTGTTCATAATTCCCTCCACCTTGACTAAAGCCCCAGTTCCAGCTGAAGAAAAGCAATCCCAAAACATGATACTTACACCAGCATGCTTCACCGTGGAGTTGTTCTTTTAGTGATGCAAAGTGTTGTTTTTGTGCCAAACATACCTTTTGGAATTGTGGCCAAAAAGTTCAAACTTGGTCTCTTCAGACCATAACACATTTTCCCACATGCTTTTGGGAGACTTGATGTATGGCTTTGCAAATTTTAGCCGGGCCTGGATGTTTTTCTGTGTAAGAAAAGGCTTCTATCTTGCAACGCTTCCCCATAGATAAGACATAAGGAGAACATGGGAGATTGTTGTCACATGTATTACACAACCCGTACTTGCCAGAAATTCCTGCAACTCATTCAGTGTTGCTGTAGGTTTCTTGGCAGCCTCCCTGACCAGTTTTCATCTTGTCTTTTCATCAGTTTTGGAGGGGCATCCAGTTCTTTGCAATGTCACGGTTGTCCCATATTTTCTCCACATTGTGATGACTGTCTTCACTGTGTTCAGTGGTATATCCAGTGCTGTGGAAATTTTCTTGTACCCTTCTCCTGACTGATACCTTTCAACAATGAGATCCCTTTGATGCTTTGTAAGGTCTCTGCTAACCATGGCTTTTGTTGTAGCAGGCAGCTGAGTAAATGTCAGGAAAATCCTACTAGGACAGCTGAACTTTATTTGGGGTTAATCAGAGTCTCTTTAATTGATGGCAGGTGTGTACCTAAGAAGACTGAATGCTGTAATTAAATCAAGAGGTGCTTCAACAAAATATTAGTTTAAGGGTGTGCACACTTATGCAACCAGCTTATTGTATACTTTTTATTTCTTTTTTATATTTTTCCCCTAACAGATTTGTTTGTTTTTCAAATGAATTGCTCAGGTTCTAGGTCATATTAAAGGTGGGAAAAGTTTAGAAATTATTTGTTGTGGTCTCATTTTTATATCACAAAAACCTGACCTTTTAACATGGGTATGTACACTTTATATATCCACTGTACCTACAAGTCCAAGACACCCATAGTCAAATGGCCAGATGGACAGAAGTAGCCAGACAGTAAAGAACATTACTAAAATGCTTGTAATAGCTCTGAAGCTTGTAATAGTCTCCAAAGCAGACACCCAAACAACTACCACTTCAGGACACAACACATGCAACACATAGACCACACAGTCAGTGTGCCAAACAGTCACAGCCCTTAAGGCCAAACACAATGCCAGACACACTCGTCATTGGTGACTCCATAGTCAGACACACTGATGTCCCGCTCACCAGATTGAGTAAGGAGAAGGTCACAGTAAGCTGCCTGTCGGGCGCTAGAATCCGCCACATAACGCAAGCACTCAGGTCTCTCAACAGTAGGTACAAGTATGACTCAGTCATTGTCCACGCTGGTGTAAACGACCTGAGACGTACCTCCTTGGACTACATGAAAAGAGACATTGTGGAGCTCTCTGATTATGTAGCCCAGGCAGGTATGACCCTGACCTTGAGCAGTATCCTACCTTCACCAAGAATGATGCCACAATACAGAGATAAGATGATCAGCTTTAATAATTGGCTTAAACTCTGGTGTCATTCAAAGGGGATCCAATGTCTGTCTGCCTGGGATGACATGCTGGACAAGCCACGCTGCTTCGCAAGGGACAGCTTGCACCTGTCACCCCTGGGCTTCCGGATATTGGCAAAGGCTCTTGCCACCCCTATAGTACCTTTTTTAGGCAAGGCTCAAATTCTAAACCTACCACCCTAGAACACAAAAAAGGAAAAAAACTAAGGGTAATGCTGCTCAATGCCAGAAGTCTCAACCTCAAGATGCACGCACTCGAGGCCCTTCTCAGTATGGAGAGCATCGATGTCTGTGCTGTGACTGAAACCTGGCTCAAGGCTACTGAGAGCACCCCAGCACTATCAGGTTTTACCTCGTATCATGCGTTCCGGCCCCAAAATCCGGACAACACCAAGAAAGGAGGGGGGGTGTCCATATTCATCAAGGACACCCACACCTTAAGGTTGGTGGCAATGCACGATGCATCGGAGACCATCCAGGTGCAATTAACCATAGGCAAGACTGCTCTGCAATTTGTAGCATGTTACAGGCCACCCTCTCAAACTCGGGAAACTCACATAGCTTTCCTGAAAACACTGGAGGGGATAAATGTATCTCCAAACACCATCATACTAGGTGACTTCAACTACCCTAATATAGATTGGGATCACTACTCAAGCCCAAACACTCTAGCCCAAAGGTTCCTGGAGTTCATAAACTCAAATGCCATGGAACAACTAGTCACCATCCCCACAAGAGGTGAAAACATACTTGATCTCATCATCATGAACATGGGATCACAATGTTCAACACCGGAAGTATACCCCTCACTGGTGAGATCAGATCATAAACTAATCTCACTGGAGGTCCTCATCCCGCCCCCACCTGAGATAAAAAAGACCACAGTGAAGAACTTCTCAAAAGCTGACTTCACACTTCTAAAGACTAGTGTGGTCTCCTTTAAGGCCCCCGTGCCAGCGGAAAACATTACTCAAGCCGCTGAATCACTTACAAATGCCTTCTACCAACACCTACAGGACTGCATGGATCAGGCAATCCAAACAAAACAAAGACTCTTTGTACCAAAGGCAAGCATCCAGTCTGGTGGACCCCACCCATAAACAAGCTCTACAACAAAAGGAGGAAGCTACTACAAGATAGAGCAAAATCCTTAAAAGGTAAGACACCTTTGATCATTATAAGTAAAAAACTAAGAGCTCTGATAAAATGATCCAAGGCAAATTTTGAGAGAAAAATCGCTAAGGACTCAAAAGACAATCATAAGGCCTTCTTTAGCTATGTTAGAAACCTGGGAGGAAACTCCCAGATATGCTCAGAATTAGCTCAAAATTATGTGAAAATTACTGAACCTACAGATATTGCCAACATACTGGCTGACAGGTTCAGTGCAAACTTCTCCCCCCTCCCCCCCCCCCAAAAGGAGAGATATCTATGCCAGAGGATTGTAGTCCCCCAAACATCTCTAACGCCCAGGTGAGAACTGCTCTCTCCAAGGTGAAAAACACAGCATCCGTGGGACCGGATGGTGTCCCCGGCTGTGTGCTCCACGAACTCAATGAGGAATTAAACCCGCAGTTAGGACAGCTGTTTAATCTTAGCCTCACCTCAGGATACGTACCCAAGGAGTGGCGCACGGCAACTGTGGTCCCAATTCACAAAGGCGGTGCCTCTACCGACCCTGGAAATTACCGTCCCATCAGCTTGACAAGCCTGATCTGCAAAGCTATGGAGAGGATCATAATGGAACTCATAAATAAAGACATAGGGAACTTGCAGACTTTGGATCCAACCCAGTTTGGCTTTGTCAAAGGCAGATCATGCCTTTTAAACTTGGTTGACTTTTTCGAAACAGTCACCAAGGCCATTGATGAGGGAAAGGCAGTCCATACAGCCTACCTCGACCTGGTAAAGGCTTTCGACACAATACCCCACTCAGGTATCATTGAAAAACTCATCAGCTTAAATGTAAACCCATACATCACAAGATGGGTTGCAAACTGGCTAAGTGACAGAACCCACAGGGTCAGAGTTGCTGGCGCCATGTCAGACTCAAAGCCTGTCACAAGTGGTGTCCCACAGGGCTCAGTCCTGGGCCCACTCTTGTTCGGCATCTACTTTTCAGAAGTACAAGCAAACACAGGAGGGTTATGGCTGATAAAATTTGCAGATGACTGCAAACTGGGCGCCATAGTCGAGAACACATCTGACACAGATATCCTTCAGAAGGGTCTCACAGAAACGGATAACTGGTGCCAGAGCCATGGCCTAAAGTTAAACGCCAAGAAATGCATAGTCATACCCTTCGGGAAAAACAAGGTTACCCCTAGCTACCAAATAGGTGGCAATCCACTGAGCACAGAAGAGGTTATCATTTGACACTCACGTTGCTAAAGTAGTTAGGAAGACCTTCTACATTCCCCATCTGATCATGAAGGGATTCACATCTAGATCAAGGGAGGTCATCGTCCCCCTGTACTCATCACTCATCAGACCAATGATTGAGTACAATGCCCCATTCGGAATGTATCTGACCCGACACCTGTAGCAGCTGGAAAGGCCCCAAAAGTTCCTCACCAAAAGGATAAAGGGTCTCAAAAATATGTCTTATGCTGCCCGACTGATAGAACTCCAGCTCTATTCAGTCGCTTACCGCTTGCTCAGAGGTGACCTGTGCCTGACATACAAGGCCATGTCAAACCCAGATTTGATGAACATGCTTCACCTCAAAAAATCTAGATCCCTCAGAACTACAAGGGCGGGAGAGTTAAACCTTGACACGGTTATTAATAGGACGTGCTGGAGGGACAGATTAATCACCCAGAGACTCCCTATGCTGTGGAACAAAATCCCGGTACATGTGAGGCAGAGCACCTCGCTGGCCTTGTTCAAATGAAATCTTGACCAATGGATGGGAGATCGCAGATATACCCCAGGGATTACCTCAGTGTCACTGCTTGACAGAGGCACAGCAAAATAATGGGCATAGTTTCCTTCAAACTAAGGGGCGGCGAAAGCCACAAAATTCTGGGCTAGGCTTATAAAGGCCCTTGGGCAGATAGCCTAGTATGAACCTATGAGATTGCCATGTTGCATTTCTGGAATATAGAAATACTTTGTTAGAATTTCAGTCTCTTAGTTACTATTGAGAAGAACACTAAAATGCAAATTATTGATAGAACTACCTTACTATTGCCAGAAACACAACTACCTTATTATTGCCAGAAACTGATGGCAAGGTAAAAGATATGTTAGAAATATTATCAACAGAGAAAGAGGTATGGTGGCAATAACTCCAGGATACTTTCAGAATTGTAGAGAGGAAACAGAATGAGAACACAGTATCCTGCCAAGAGTCAGCAGACTGATACTGTAGTATTTGGCTGAACAGCTGAGTTAAGTTCTTTCATGATTCAAAGAAAAGATTGTCAGTTGAACTGAAGAAATTTAAGACAAGACTATCTAGCCCATATAATCAGATGCAAGCTGAAAAAGCATAGAGGCATAAATATGAACCATATCGGAAAATAATCTTATACGAAGACAGTGTTTCTGTTGGGTCTTCACAAGTATTTGAACAACCAGAACTGACTAAAAATAAAAATCAGAAGTCAAGAAGGAGCGGTGCTGTTAGATATTCTAAATTTGGAAGATAATCGAAGAAACCATACTGATATGTGGATAGTTTGAAAACTGATCATGATACTAAAACTGGAATGTTGCATTTATTGAAAATTCTATGGAGTGTGAAGAAAGATTTTATATTACCAAAAAAACCTGACCCATTTAATTGAAATATAATTTAAAAGTAATGTGTGCAGTAAGGCATAATGTCTGAAAGAATAATTCTACAATAGCAATTTTGCAACTTTAAAAAAATGGGGGCATAGGATTCTGATTGCTAAATATTAAAGAACTTGGACAAGAAATATGTAGTATGTGGCACCTCGTTCAAGAACATATTCACTGTGAAGACCTCATTAAGATTGATCACATCAGACTCTTTGCTGAAGCTCTTGTTAAGCATTGCAAATGTTGCAAAGTGTATAACACTGAGAAGCTCCAAGCAGATAAAATATGCATGTTGATCAAGTACATATAGGCATCACTGCAAAGTCTGTAATTCATCAAACTCATCGTGCTGCTGGTGTTCCTTATGTTTTAAATTATCTCGTAATGTGTTTTTCTAAAATGCTATCCAAACACCTGCCACAGCTGTCAAACCCTATGAAAATCTTTAGCCGAAGTAGATAGTGTTGTTTGTCCTACACAGATAAGTGATGAATCTTAATTCAGAAGATGTTAAGCTTTTTTCAGTATTGCTAAATGACTATAGAGATCATTTCTTAAAAATACCCAGAACCAGTGTGAATAACAAAAAACAATATTCTGCACTGTCCTTTTTGCCCAGAATGCACCTGTGACTCAAGGTAACATCATTTTTAATTCCCATTTTGTTTAAATCAGTGGCACATTCTCTGATCAACATAATATCTCAGAAAGCATTTGAGCATGCATAATAAATAAGGGAAAACTGTTATCCCTCTCCGCTTGTACCATCTAGTAAAGTTGCGAATACTGGAAGAGTATGTCTTAGGTGCTTTAAAGATTTTCACACAAGCTGTAGGATTCATAGATGGAGTCCCAGTTACTTAAACAGTCAGTTAGTTTCAACTCAGAAAACTAGCTACCTAGGATAAAGAAATGGAGACCTTTTAAAAACACTGCGTGCTTTACTACCGTCTAAATTATCCACAAAACTCATAGGCTTCACAAAGGTGCACAGGTAGGGTATACCAGCACTAACTGTTGTCTAGCAGTTGGACTAGAGATTAAGGGTTTGTATCCTTCAGCCCTTGTTTGCCTATTGTGTGACTTTAAGCAAGTCACTTAATCCAACATCACTCCTGGGTTACCCCTGAAAAGGGACTATGAGTCCACTGGGCCTACCTGGTTAACAAATAGGGTGCCACCTGCACTGCTAGTGACCTGGGATCTATCAGCAACGTGGGAGCAAAAAGAACAACATGGGGTAAGGTTCAGTGGCTGATGGTCCCCTTGTCTGTTATGGGAGGAAGGAGAAGGATTTACTGTGGCTGTTTCATTCTCTGGTGGAAGCCAATAAGTGGTACAATGTATGCATGAGATTCATGTTACACTGGGACGCCAGCAGAGACATTGCAGTGCATGCCTATGAATGTGCATACATAGGTACAAGATTGTTGGATCGTCAGTATTATTTTATTTATTTATTTTGCATTTGTTAACCGGGGGTGTCTGACTGAGCCGAAGAGTCCCTTTTTCAGCAGAGGCCCCGGGAGAAAAGCTCCACATAGAAAAATTACAGATACATTAATTATTTAGACATGACAAACAAATTACAAAAGACATGTTTTTACAGTGGTATGTATGTAGTAGTATGGTATCTTATCTGCACCAGAAATATTTTGTTGTAATGCATGTCCATGAATGTGCACACATAGGTACATTGCAACATTCTGAACTAGTCTCCAAGGAATAGTGTCAAGAGGCAATGTTACAACTGCCTCATGTACACAGACAACCCTCTCCTCCTCCCAACAAATTCCAACACATGTGAGAGATGCAACCATGTAGCCAAACTGGAGGCTAAGCTCTCTCAACTCAGTACTGGCGTAACCAGTCAGGAGGAGAAGGAAACCACACTCACTACAATTCCAGTCTCACATAGACCTACCACGACAGCAAACCAAACACATAAACACACAAAAACATACTCGGAGGCTCTAAATAAAAATCTGCCTAAGCAGCAGAGACCTCCAAAGCAGACACCCAAGCAACCGCTACCCCAAAACAAAACACGTGCAACACATAGATCACAAAGTCAGTGTGCCGAACAGTCACAGCCCTTAAGGCTAAACAACACACCTGATACACTTGTAATAGGTGACTCTATCGTCAGGCACACTGACGTCCCGCTCACCAGGCTGAACAAGGAGAAGGTGACAGTGAGCTGCCTGTCGGGCGCTAGGATCTGCCACATAACACAAGCACTCAGGTCACTCCAAGGCAAGTACAAATATGACTCAGTCATTGTCCATGCTGGTGTGAATGACCTGAGATGTACCTCCCTGGACTACATGAAAAGAGACATAGAGGAGCTCTCTGAGCATGTAGCCCAGGCTGGTATGACCCTGACCTTGAGTAGCATCTTACCCTCACCAAGAATGATGCCACAATATGAAGACAAGATGATCAATTTCAACAATTGGCTTAAGTATTGGTGTCATTCAAAGGGGATCCAATGCCTGTCAGCCTGGGATGACATGCTCGACAAGCCACAATGCTTCGCTAAGGATGGCTTGCACCTATCACCCCTGGGCTTTCGGATATTGGCAAAGGCTCTTGCTACCCCCATAGTGCCTTTTTTAGGCAAGGCTCAAAAGACAAACCCACCTCCATAGGTATCACAAGGGATAAGAAACTAAGAGTAGTGCTACTCAATGCCAGAAGTCTAAACCTCAAGATGCATGCACTCAAAACTCTCCTTAGTATGGAGAACATCGATATCTGTGCAGTAACAGAAACCTGGTTCAAGGCTCCCGAGAGCATCCCAGCACTACCAGGTTATACCTCATACCATGCTTTTCAGCCCCAAAACTTGGACCGAACCACAAAAGGAGGGGAAGTATCAATATTCATCAAAGATACCCACACCTCCAGGTTGGTGGCACAGCACAAAGCATCAGAGACTATCCATGTGCAACTAACAGTGGGTAAAACTGCCTTCCAGTTTATAGCCTGCTACAGACCACCCTCCCAAACCCAGGAATCCCACTTGGCCTTCCTGAGAACACTGGAAAATATGAAGGTCTCTCCAAACACCATTATATTGGGTGACTTCAACTACCCAAACATAGACTGGGAACATTACCCTAGCTCCAACACCCTAGCTTAAAGGTTCCTAGAATTTATAAACTCAAATGCTATGGAACAACTTGTTACCACTCCCACAAGAGGGGAAAACATACTGGACCTGATCATCACCAACATGGGGACTCTGTGCTCCAGACCAGAAGTGTATCCCTCACTGGTAAGATCAGACCATAAACTAATCTCACTGGATATTCACATCCCGACCCCACCCCCTGCCCAGAAAACCACAGTGAAAAACTTCTCTAAAGCAAATTTCACACTCCTCAAAACCGAGGTGGAATCCTTCAAAGCCCCTGGGCCTGTGGAAAATACGGGCCAGACCGCAGAATCCTTTATAAACGCATTCTGTGAACACATTCAGGAATGCATGGATCATGCAATCCCAAATAAAACCAAGACCCAATCCTCCAAAGGCAGACGTCCTGTCTGGTGGACCCCAGCCATAAACAAACTATACAATAGAAGGAGGAAGCTACTACATGATAGAGCAAAATCCCAAAAAGGGAAGGCATCTCTGATCAGTATTAGCAAAAAACTACGGGCACTCATAAAATCGTATAAGGCCAGCTTCGAGAGAAAAATTGCACAGGACACTAAGGATAATCACAAGGCTTTCTTTAGTTATGTTAGGAACCTGGGTGGGAATTCCCAGATATGCTCAGAATTAGTCCAAAATGACAAAAAATACACCAAACCCACAGACATTGCCAACATCCTAGCTGACAGGTTCAGCGCAAACTCCCCCCCCCACCAAAAGGGCAAATATCTATCCCAGCAGAGTGCTGCCCCCTGACATCTCAGATGCTCAGTTAAGAGCCGCCCTCTCCAAAGCAAAAAACACCTGGAATACCTGGACTTCATTTTCAACCCGCTAGTTCAGGCAACGGATTTTTACATCAAGGACTCCTGGGACTTTTTAAACATTTTGCATGAGAGTAATATTGATTTTTCAAAATGCATGTTAGTAACGCTAGATGTAGTAGCATTATACTCCAACATCCCCCACAGGGATGGTTTGGAAGCGTTAGAACTGTTTCTTAACAAGCATGCTAAAATACAATGTTTTTTAAACTGAAATGCTTATAGCTTTAACCACAGTGGTTCTGAAAAACAACTTTTTCTGCTTCAATGGAGCCATCTACCTACAGACCAAGGGGGTGGCAATGGGGTCCAAAATGGCCCCCTCTTTTGCCAACCTAGTCCTCAGCACATGGGAGAAGGAGACCTTGACCCATATACAAGGCTTCCACAAAGCCCACTTATACCGTCGTTTTATTGACGATATTTTTTTCGTGTGGGAGGGTGACAACATCGAGCTGGACACCTTCCTTATGACTCTCACAAACAGCATCCCATACCTAGACTTTGTAGTCTCAGGATGAGGGACCCTCATTTCCTTCCTTGATACTCAGTTAACCATTGACCCCAGCACTGGCAGCCTTACCTCCAATGTGTACCGGAAGAGCACTTACAGGAACAACTTCCTGGATTTCAATAGTCAGCACCCCTTCTTTATGAAGAAGAATGTGCTCAAAGGGCAGTACATCCGCCTCTCCAGGATCATCTCTGACGTTGATACCTTCCTCAAGGAAAGCCAATTCCTTTCAGAAATGTTAATCTGCTGACATTACCCCAAACAACTAGTAGAGGATGTGTTTCAAGAAGTGGCCTCCCACAGATCAGACAGACACCCACCCATCCTTACTCATGGCTTCACCCCCCGGGTGACCACCAGAACTACTGAACCCAAGAACAGAAACTGTAGTTTCCCCATCCCCATCAGCCGAGATATGCAACCCATTAGGGATATCATTGGCAAAAACTGGAACATAATAAGAGCGGACCACAACACCCATCAGATAGTGGGTAATGAACCTGTCTTCTTATACAAGAAGACCAGAACTCTTAAACAAACCTTTGAAAGGAAAGAGACCCCCATACTCAGGAATGGCGCTGACCCCCATGAGCCTGCTAACCCACAAAACCCCAAAGGTATGGGCCCTTGCAAGCATTGTGTAGTCTGCCCTTTCATACACTCAGGCACATCCTACACTTTTCAACACTGCAACATCACGGTGCAGTTCAAAGCCCAGCACGACTGCCACTCAACTTTTGTAGTCTATGCAACCTACTGCAACCAGTGTTTTTCCTTCTACATTGGGAAAACAATTAGAAAGCTCTCAGACAGGGTGAAGGAACACCTTGCAGCCATCAGGCATAATGACAGTTACAATGCATTAAGCAGACATGCCACCAGTTGCAATGGCTTCACCTGTTTCAAATTTATAGTGTTAGAACAGGTCCAGCAGTTTTTTGGAGATTGCAACACACTACTGGAGCTGAAGGAATTAAGATGGCAACTCCTCCTTGAAGCAGATACCCCACCAGGGCTCAATGAGAATCTCAACATTAAATGTGCATTAAAGTGGTACAACTAAAAAGTTACAGCACACCCCCTAGTGGCAGGATGTTAGCAGATAAAACCTTTTCCAGTTTTTGCCAATGATATCCCTAATGGGTTGCATATCTCGGCTGATGGGGATGGGGAAACTACAGTTTCTGTTCTTGGGTTCAGTAGTTCTGGTGGTCACCCGGGGGGTGAAGCCATGAGTAAGAATGGGTGGGTGTCTGTCTGATCTGTGGGAGGCCACTTCTTGAAACACATCCTCTACTAGTTGTTTGGGGTAATGTCGGCAGATGAACATTTCTGAAAGGAATTGGCTTTCCTTGAGGAAGGTATCATCGTCAGAGATGATCCTGGAGAGGCGGATGTACTGCCCTTTGAGCACATTCTTCTTCATAAAGAAGGGGTGCTGATTATTGAAATCCAGGAAGTTGTTCCTGTAAGTGTTCTTCCGGTACACATTGGAGGTAAGGCTGCCAGTGCTGGGGTCAATGGTTAACTGAGTATCAAGGAAGGAGATGTGGGTCCCTCGTCCCACAAAATCGTGCCACAAGGACTCAGATTTTACAGATTCCCAAATGGGATCACGAAAGACACAGGCATTTTCGCTGACCTGG
Source organism: Protopterus annectens (assembly GCF_019279795.1). NCBI lineage: Eukaryota > Metazoa > Chordata > Ceratodontiformes > Protopteridae > Protopterus > Protopterus annectens. Next base: position 1,414,382,776 of record NC_056725.1, read on the forward strand.
TCAAGCTCTACAATGAAGCAGGCCTTTCCTCACTCAACCTGCTTATCACTTACAACCAGGAACGGCTGGAATTAATGAAGGAAGACATCCTCAAACTGCAGGAACAAATCCTAAAGCAGCCTGACTTTGGAAACTACAAGCACCTTTTCGATAATATTACTCCCAAAATCACCAGGCACGTAGCCACCCTCATCTTCAGGAAACAGAAAAAGCTCAACTGTGATCTACAACAATACCGGGACAACCACGCATACAGACTACCTGATGAAAGACATCGGGGAACAACCAACGGCTACACGAGGCAACCCCCAACAACCACCACCGCATCCACAGGATCACCTCCACCTCCTCCACAGGCTACAGATGCCACCATACAACAAGCAGAGCTTATCACCAACCCCCCTCCTCCCACACCTACTCCCATGGCAGGAAGCCCAGCCAGCGGGGCTAATGAGCTCAACAGAGAGCAACCCCAGCAGCCTTTTTTATGGCAACAAGGACCAGGCAGTCCAGCCCTCAGCACGGGGGCAACTTACCGGAACAACGGGAGAGGGAGGGGAGGACCGAGAACCATGGGCAGAGGGAGAGGATCGAGCCGCTGGACACATGTCGGCAGACCCATGAACACCAGGAGCTCCACGAGGAGGTATTAGGGGAGCGGGAGTTGCATCTCACCAGCACACTTTTCAATTTAACTAACAGAAATCTCTCAGAGACCCACGTGAGCTTATTAAATAAGGGCTTCTCCTTTTTTCCATCACAAAGAGCACAGATCACTGATGTTCTGCTGGATCTCAGGCTTTATCTCAGAAAACTAAATCTGAAAGTGCTTCTGAATAACACAGAGGACACAGACTCAGAATCCTCCGACGTCCCTGATACACTCGCAGCCCCCTGAAAAAAGAGTCTATTCACCCCAGCCCTCAACAACACGCTTTCAGCCTTCCAAAAAGTGTGTGAGCAAGATCTCAGAGGGCTTCTTAATGAGCCCCACTCCCACAAATGGTACAACCTCTCACCAGCGGAACTGGACGCCATGTGGGACTTAAGCCAGGATCACAATCTGCATATCATGAAAGCGGATAAAGGAATGGGTCTTGTACTTATGGAGCAGGAAACCTATGTACAGAAACTTAACAATTTGCTACTTAACCAGGACTTTTACAAGGCTGTGACCTTGAATGATGTGAACAAAAGCTTCACTACCATTGATAAGCTGCTCAAAACCCTGGAATGCAAGCAGCATATCACCCTTGAGGAATTTGTTTTTCTGTCTGTGCACAACCCCAGCCTAGGAAGAGCATTCGGCATCCCTAAAGTACACAAGGACCCCACCGACCCCCCATTCAGGCTCATCGTCTCTAACTATGAAACCAAGACAGAGACAATATATACCTGGACTTCATTTTCAACCCGCTAGTTCAGGCAACGGATTTTTACATCAAGGACTCCTGGGACTTTTTAAACATTTTGCATGAGAGTAATATTGATTTTTCAAAATGCATGTTAGTAACGCTAGACGTAGTAGCATTATACTCCAACATCCCCCACAGGGACGGTTTGGAAGCGTTAGAACTGTTTCTTAACAAGCATGCTAAATACAATGTTTTTGAAACTGAAATGCTTATAGCTTTAACCACAGTGGTTCTGAAAAACAACTTTTTCTGCTTCAATGTAGCCATCTACCTACAGACCAAGGGTGTGGCGATGGGGTCCAAAATGGCCCCCTCTTTTGCCAACCTAGTCCTCAGCACATGGGAGAAGGAGACCTTGACCCATATACAAGGCTTCCACAAAGCCCACTTATACCATTGTTTTATTGACGATATTTTTTTCGTATGGGAGGGTGACAACATTGAGCTGGACACCTTCCTTACGACTCTCACAAACAGCATCCCATACCTAGACTTTGTAGACTCAGGACAAGGGACCCACATCTCCTTCCTTGATACTCAGTTAACCATTGACCCCAGCACTGGCAGCCTTACCTCCAATGTGTACCAGAAGAACACTTACAGGAACAACTTCCTGGATTTCAATAGTCAGCACCCCTTCTTTATGAAGAAGAATGTGCTCAAAGGGCAGTACATCCGCCTCTCCAGGATCATCTCTGACGATGATACCTTCCTCAAGGAAAGCCAGTTCCTTTCAGAAATGTTCATCTGCCGACATTACCCCAAACAACTAGTAGAGGATGTGTTTCAAGAAGTGGCCTCCCACAGATCAGACAGACACCCACCCATCCTTACTCATGGCTTCACCCCCCGGGTGACCACCAGAACTACTGAACCCAAGAACAGAAACTGTAGTTTCCCCATCCCCATCAGCCGAGATATGCAACCCATTAGGGATATCATTGGCAAAAACTGGAACATAATAAGAGCGGACCACAACACCCATCAGATAGTGGGTAATGAGCCTGTCTTCTCATACAAGAAGACCAGAAGTCTTAAACAAACCTTTGAAAGGAAAGAGACCCCCATACTCAGGAATGGCGCAGACCCCCATGAGCCTGCTAACCCACAAAACCCCAAAGGTATGGGCCCTTGCAAGCATTGTGTAGTCTGCCCTTTCATACACTCAGGCACATCCTGCACTTTTCAACACTGCAACATCACGGTGCAGTTCAAAGCCCAGCACGACTGCCACTCAACTTTTGTAGTCTATGCAGCCTACTGCAACCAGTGTTTTTCCTTCTACATTGGGAAAACAATTAGAAAGCTCTCAGACAGGGTGAAGGAACACCTTGCAGCCATCAGGCATAATGACAGTTACAATGCATTAAGCAGACATGCCACCAGCTGCAATGGCTTCACCTGTTTCAAATTTATAGTGTTAGAACAGGTCCAGCAGTTTTTTGGAGATTGCAACACACTACTGGAGCTGAAGGAATTAAGATGGCAACTCCTCCCTGAAGCAGATACCCCACCAGGGCTCAATGAGAATCTCAACATTAAATGTGCATTAAAGTGGTGCAACTAAAAAGTTACAGCACGCCCCCTAGTGGCAGGATGTTAGCAGATAAAACCTTTTGTTTTATAGCAGTGTCT